>NC_044303.2:233458252-233758252 GCF_007474595.2 Lynx canadensis | reverse complement strand
TGGAAATAAGAGCCACTATTGACTAGGACTTAGTCTGCATCAGACGCTGGATTAAAATCCGGCGTCGAGTTTCAACTTGTCACATAAACAACTTGCCAGAGAGTCATCATCCCCATACACCTGGCGGAAGGACAAGTCTGAGCCCTAAAGGGTAAGGGGCTCGAATAAAGGGCCTACAGTGGCTGCACTTAGATGTGGGGTCACCTGGAGCAGGTGACCTCTCAGCTCTGCTGCTGGGCAGTCCGAGGACAGAACTCCAGGGAGAGGACAAGACACAGCCGGTGGGCACAGAAGCCCCCCACTGCTCACCACTCTCAGGGCCCACGGAGAAAATGGAATAAACCAGCAACGGAAACTAAAGCCGACACAGAAAGACCAAAGGGCCAGCAATTGACCCGTGGTCTCCTTCTGGAACAATTGCAAGTGTTTAAAGTTAAGGAATTTTAATTAAAAGTAAAGAATTAAGAATCTTCAAAGCGTCAAATCAGCATCAACTTGAAACGGATGGTCGATTTTACCCTTCTCAGTGTTAGAATGCAAATATTGCTTACATGCTCCGAGATAAATCGTCTTTTGTGTTTGTCGCGTCTCTTAAGCTTCCTTGTATCACAGTGAAACTGTTTGGTTGGATCTCAATTTGTTTTCAGTAGAGTCGATAGTAAACGTCCTGGGGTCTAAAAGATAGGTTTTCTTTTCTGTTAGTGGCTCACTAATTGCTAGAATGGATAATGGTATAAATTAGGATGTTATCAATCAGATCAACAGTCCAGAGGCTTTAAAATTGGCAACTGATACACTTTCCAAGAGTGGGTTCCAAAAATAGCTTGTGTTAATTCCAGTTGCAAGTGATGTGCAGCAAAATCCAAAAGCAAATACATTTGTCAAATGTAAAAAAAGATCTAGAAGTGTTCATTTGGCAATAATCATTGCCAAAGAGTGAACGAAAAGGTAATCCTCTCTAAAAATACCTGGACCTTGGTTGTTCAAATATTTACAAATATTCTAAAGTAGAGTAACACCATTGAAAAATAATTCGCAGTATTTAAGAACAACAGCCTGACTGTCTAAGGAATCACTTTTGAGCTACCCTTTGCTTTCTAATCATTGAGGTATCGGCTGACAGAGAATTAACAATATCACTGAAAAACTAGTTTCAAGGTCTGGACTGTTTTTCCATTTTTTAAAAGTTTTTTAATGTTTATTTATTTTCGAGAGTCAGGGACAGATCGTGAGTGGGGGAGGGGCAGAGAGAGGGAAAACACAGAATCCGAAGCAGGCTCCAGGCTCTGAGCTATCAGCACAGAGCCCGACACGGGGCCCAAACCCATGAACCTCGAGGACACGACCTGAGCCGAAGTCAGATGCTCAACTGACTGAGCCACCCAGGCGCCCCTGACGGTTCATTTTTTAATGAGCCATTTCTCAAAGAGAGAGGGAGAAATATATGTATTGTACTAAAATATGATTGGTTTCCTAAAAAAGCATGCATAGGCAGGTGGGAAAATTCAGGAAGCAAAAAAACCATCCACTTAGATGCTACTGAAAGATTAGAGACCCTCCCCCCACTTTTTTTTCCAAATGAGAAGAGTAAAGTTCTCGCAAGTATCTTCAACTGTAACGTTCCTTATATGTATGCTTTCAGGGGCCCACGTGGTCCTCCTTGCCTTCACTGGAGATGTCAAGGGCAGGCAGACTGGGACCTCAGAGGGTCACATTCAAACCGTAATCATGTCTGAGTGTCACCACCCTGGAATTCATGTGAGGCTCCGGGTCCTTCCCTCTATGTCTGCTGATTGCGTATTTAAAAAAAAAAAAATTGTGTTAGAAGTGAAAAGTCAGAGTTGAATAGCTCTGTAAGTCTGCACATCAAGTTATTAATTTATCCACGGCTAAATTGTATTTGTCCTAATTTAAGAGTACAGCTTTTTTTGTGCCAGAAGTAAGTAAATATGTAAAAAGGAGGCAGTGTTCCTAGCTCTGGTGCCAGATTTTAACTGAAAGAGGAATAAGAATTCAGGAAACAAAAAACCGTCCACTTATATGCTACTCAAAGATTCATGCCCTCACCTTCCCAATGATCCGGGAGACTGATTTTAGTCCTATCCCTGAAAGAGTGATATACGTCACGCATGGAGGGCGGGTGCCATAAATGTTGATCAGCTCACCCACATATTATTGCAAGCGGCTTGAAAAACATTCCCCCCCCCAACTCATAGTACAGGACACAATACAATATTTGTTTCTATTTATAAATGTTTGCTGTACGTATTTGCCTGTTTTCCAGGAAAGTAATATATTTAAATAGACTCTATGCTTTGGCAAGTTTTTTTTATGTTTATTTATTTATTTTGAGAGAGAGAGAGAGAAACAGTGAGAGAGAAAGAGAGACAGAGAGAGAGAGAGAGAGAGAGAGAGAGAGAGAAACCATGATCGGGGTGAGGAAGGAGAGAATCCCAAGCAGGCAGAGCCCGACTCAGGGATGGTTCCCATGAACCATGAGATCACGACCTGAGTGGAAATCAAGAGTTGGACAGTTAACCAACTGAGCCACCAAGGCGTCCCAAATGCTTTGGCAAGTTTTATAAGAGCGCACTATACCTGGGATTTTCAAGCCTATTAGAAAAGGGTACTGGTTATATACTATCTCCTTTATTTCAAATAAGCCTACATTTTTACTTACTTTATTTCATAAAAATGCTTAAAATAACCTGATCCAACCACTAAAGGATACATATATGACAGTTTTTTTTTTTTTTAAACAGGGATTTATGTAGTGCTTTTCTTCCAAGAATCGCCAATGTGTCACACACATCTGTATACATTTTCAGGCCCCATCTCTTGTATTGCCCCTTAGGATTCACCAGAAGTAAATGAGGTCTTACGTAACACGCAGATTGTAAGATCTGCAAAGTGTAGAAGTGTAGACATTCGGCAAACTCATGGCATGTAAAATCTGGGAAAATTTCCTGTAGTGATTTCATCAGCTGAAAAGTACCATGTATAAAAGTGCATTAGCATCAACCCACACGAGTACTCTGGCTAGGAACAGATCACTTATTGTACTGAAAATTGGGAAACTGAGCCAGGTTTCTCTGGCAGTACTTCGAGTGAGATTACTTTGTTTTTCATATTCTGTAAATACGCATAGGAAATGGTTGATGGAGACCCGACCAGTGAGAAACCAAAGAAGAGTGAAAGTTACACGAAACAAACAAAGTCACCAAGGAGTAATCCTGTTATCTTGGCATCTCTGAGCTTTGCTTAAAGAATGTGTTTGTTTTGTTAACAGATGTTACACCATGTACTTGGTTATAACTCTGAAACAAAGGGATCCATTTTTCAAAGCCTGACACAGTGATTTGGATACATATTGAATGGAGTTAAATATAGAAGTAATGTGCTCAGGAATGAAACAATTCAGAACTGGACCTTTCCCCTGCAGTTAACCTGGGGTAATTTACTAACATGAGCCAGATCAACCCTGGGGAGGAATTCCAAACCCTCAGGAATAAATCATGGCTCTGCCAGGCTGACATGTGCGTGGTTTACCTGATTTGTGAGTTATCCTGTGTATTCACTGCATCGCATGACTTCGGTATCAAGGTAAGCATTCTCATTGGTTGGTTTCCTGACCTCCCTGCAAATGTCTAAAACCTTATTCCATAGTATGCACGGCAGACATGCCCTTTCATCCTTCTTTTGTCTGATAAAGTATTCCGTTCCAAATGTAAGCTACAAAGTGTGTATTTGACAAGCGCCACAAAAATAAGTGTTAATTCAGGGGTAATATGACATGCTCCTGGTTCTGTCCATCTCTGGGTATCATCACTTAAAGAAACAAATAGTACGCATAAAGAAATTGCATTAGGCACTGTCTTTAGACAGTTAAAACAAAAAATGAGGATTTCTGGTCTATGACAATCTTGATTTGATGCCTTATTTTTTTTTAATTTTTTTTTTAATGTTTATTTATTTTTGAGACAGAGAGAGACAGAGCATGAACGGGGGAGGGGCAGAGAGAGAGGGAGACACAGAATCTGAAACAGGCTCCAGGCTCTGAGTGGTCAGCACAGAGCCCGACGCGGGGCTCGAACTCACGGACCGTGAGATCATGACCTGAGCCGAAGTCGGCCACTTAACCGACTGAGCCACCCAGGCGCCCCAACTTGATGCATTATTAAATGGATGTCTGAAACTTGGCTAAATTAAGTAATTTTTAGAAAATAGGATAAGCAATCTATCTAATTGCTTTAAATATTGGCTTTCTACCCATCAACCAAGACAAATACCAGAGTCATATGTACTTGAATTAAATTACCTTATCTTCTTAAAAAGTCTCTTTCCCTAAGTGACATAGCAAAACTGTGCCCTCAGTTATTATCAAAGGATATTATTTAAAAACAGCACACGAGGGGCACCCGGGGGGGGGGGGGCGTTGCTCAGTCAGTTAAGCCACCAACTTCAGCTCAGGTCACGATCTCACAGTTCCTGAGTTTGAGCCCCTGGTCCAGTTCTGTGCTGACAGCTCAGAGCCTGGAGCCTGCTTCGGATTCTGTGTCTCCCTCTCTCTCTCTCTCTGCCCCTCCCCTGCTCTCTCGTCCTCTCTCTGTCTCTCTCAAAAATAAATAAACATGAAAAAAAAAACAACAGCACACTAAATTCATTAGGGCATTTGTAATAAAATATGTTAGGGCAGAAAGAGGCACTCTGGACCAGTGAGTGTCCTTGCTGACTGAGTCATCTCAGACAAATGTTACGATAGGCAGGACTGCTCTGGACTATTTGTGGGATCCCTACACACAGTAGGGATTGCAGTAGCCTACAATGCCCACATTTAGGGGCCTTCAAACCACGGTGGTTGACCTTGTGTTCTGGGTGGACCAGCGCGGGTTCTGTATCGTGCCCTCCGTCCTCACTGCAGCGGGCAGAGTCCCCCGCCATCTGGGACTCGCCTGACAATTGAACACTTGGACACGCACGTGGCCACTGCTGCTCCCATTTTGTTGACAAAATCAAGTCACAGGCGGTTCCTAATCTGAAATAGGGGGGCGACTTTTCCAAAGGAGGGGGATTTGGAATACTGGTGAACATTACTGATGTCTACCCCCCCCCCCCCAGGAAATAGCATCATGGGACAGACTGTTAATAAGTGAAGTCTAGGAAAAGCTGTGATTCCCACCCCTCCAGAGAATTAAGATTTTTTTTTTTCAATAATGAGAATTATTCAACTTTCTCTCTCTCTCTTTTTTAAACTTCTCTTCAAGGATACTCTATGGGACCTGCAATTTGAGACTCTATTTCCATTTATATTTATATACTATTCATATATAAAATTTATATATATTTTGAATATATTTGAATATTTGAATATATATTTGAATATATATATATTCGAATATATATATATTTGAATATATATTTGAATATATATATTTGAATATATATATATATATATATATAAATTTTATGCGATGTGTATTTGATCACAATAAAAATTTGGGCGAAAATTACCCAAGAAGAGTCTTGCATTTAGGAAGCAAGAGTTTCTTAGTACACTCACGACGGTCATTTGGTGGGAGCCTCTAGGAGTGAGGCCTTGGCGTGAAGTCTGTGGTGAATGCGAAGGTCTAGAAACTCAGCTGCCAGCCTACTGTGCCCCTCATGGCGTGTTTTCTTCGAGTGAGATCTGAGCGGAGCACCCCCATGGCTCCCACAGAGAATTAACGTGGGACTGCAGCACTGTAGGATTGTATTGTACATCATATAAATATGTATACATGTCAGATTTTAAGTAATGTAAATGTCGGTAAACGTAAACCGCAAGGTAACCCCACAACTAACAGCTGACACAAATTGACCACCAAGTAAGTGTTCATCATCTGAGCTGAAATGAATAAACGAGGTCATTCACATTGTCCACCTTTTGTTTTTGCAGCTAAAAGCACTTGTATTTTTAAAAATGTTTTTAAAATGTTTATTTATTTTTGAGAGACAGAGAGAAAGAGAGAGAGAGAGAGAGAGGCAGAGAAAGAGGGAGACACAGAATCCGAAGCAGGCTCCAGGCTCTGAGCTGTCAGCACAGAGTCCGACGCGGGGCTCGAACTCACGAACTGTGAGATCGTGACCTGAGCCGAAGTAGGACGCTTCACCGATAGAGCCACCCAGGTGCCCCAAAAACACTTGTCTTAAGGCAGAATTAATTTCTTTCCCCATGAATCTTTTTTGAGCATAAAGTGATCTGATTTTAAAATGGACACCTCTTAAAAACTAATAAAATGGACACCTTTATTTATTTATTTTTTTTTTTTTCTCAAAAATTACTCTTGGAACCTTTGGGAATCATTTGTGGTTTAAGTCATTGGCCTGTCACTAAAGTGTTTGAAATTTCATACAAAATCTCTACTTTTTTGCTCTAAGGATTTGCAATTCAAATGTTCACCTTTTGAAGTATCTTTATGATGACACATTCTCTTAGCAAATGGAATGAGCATATGTGGCTGGAGAAAAGGAACTTTTTAATAAAAAAAACCTGGTCCTTCCTCTCCGGGTGATATAGTCAAGCTGTGTAACTGAATAATAGCAAGGGACAGGGGACATCTTTCCAGATGGCTCCTCACACCCTAATAAGCCTGAAATGTCATAGAATGTGGCTTTGCGCCCGAGGCTTTAATGTCACTAAATATTTTGCTTGTTTTTCACACCATGCTGTTCTTATAATCATTCCTGACTTCACCTTCAATTGCACCAGCAGGAAACAGAATACTAGTTTAAATAAAAACACGGAGTCCCTTTGTTTCAAAGCTCTGGTTAATTGCACCCAGGGTAAGACATGGTTACTCAGGAGAGACAAAGTGCTCTGACATCTGAGACCCTCAGACTTGCACTCAGCATTGGTCTGCAGAATCCAAATGTGTTGAACTTCCAGAAGCTTCCATGTTGAAGCCAGAAAACCTCTAAAGTGAGGGAATGAGCTGCTTTAAAGCAATGTTTTTATAATCCTAATATATTTTAGTAGCTAACTGTAAATTGTGAGTACTGATGCTTCAAGTAATAAACAGATATTGTGAAAACTCCCTGTGGATTAAGTGGTGTGTGTGTGTGTGTGTGTGTGTGTGCACATGTGCATTAGTACTAAAGAAATCTAGTTTTATATTCTCATCGACCTGATTCCAGGAACATGGTCATTTGAGACCCCTAAAATTCTTGAGACTCATAGGGCTGGTCCATACCGAATTATCTAATTTTGATTTTTAATGTTTTATGTCTTTCTTAAAGAGATTCTCTAAAACTGAATGAGCTTCAGGCCCCCAAACCCAGCTCACTCTGATAGTTACTATATCTCCCCTAATGTGCTCCGAGAGCCCACTGAGTCAATGGACTTTAAAACCTATCCCTGCTTTGTGATGGGGGGCTCGCGGAACCCTCAGTGTTCATTAAGTCATTTAGAAGACCCAAGACAACCAAATGTTAAGTCAACAGTGGGGCAAACCAAAAAGTAACCCGATTTACACCATACAACTATCCACAGCTACTGGACTGTGTGGTGCTGTTACCTCTCTAGGTAGGGGTGAAAATAGAGCTAAGATAGGAAGCGGGCTAGACTTTTCCTTTGTAAGAATCGGTGCCTCCTTGGTGTCTCCACCCCGAATGTGGATTATCTCTTTTGTACCATCTAGGAGTTCTATTACAAGTGTGCCTTTCCACGGAAGGCACATCTTTTTCTATAGGTGCTTTGGGTTCTTGCTATGAGACACTCAGCATCCTCAGGAAAGTTTAGAATTCGACCATGAGGGCCCGATCCGGACTTTTAACCAAGGTCTTTTTTTTTTTTTTTTTTTAATTTTTTTTTTTCAACGTTTATTTATTTTTGGGACAGAGAGAGACAGAGCATGAACGGGGGAGGGGCAGAGAGAGAGGGAGACACAGAATCGGAAACAGGCTCCAGGCTCTGAGCCATCAGCCCAGAGCCTGACGCGGGGCTCGAACTCACGGACCGCGAGATCGTGACCTGGCTGAAGTCGGACACTTAACCAACTGCGCCACCCAGGCGCCCCTAACCAAGGTCTTTTGAGAGTGGCCTGTGTGCAGTCATTACCTGCATGGACGTTCGCTCTCCCTGGGCTGCTGCCCTACTGATTTATGAAAAGAACTTCTGAAGGACCAAGTTTCTGCCAAAGGGTGGCTGGCTCTCGAATAACTGGATATGGGAAAATGCCCCATGGTGCTGCAAATGCCTATGAACCATCCCCTAAATATTTTTTTATCATGAGCAACACAATATATTCAGCGCCCCCCCCCCAAATCAAAATAGGATTGAGTATATTTGCTTAAATGTCATGGCTATCCAAAACCATGATCTTTTTCCCAGTCGTGTTTTACAAAACGTCACTGAGCTACCTATTCCTTGATTACAGGGACAAGAAAACAGTGTTTACAGATTGACAAGTGTAGAATTGATCACGGTATTCCTGCGTGAACCGGTGTGTCTAAAAGCTAAACCCCCAAAGTGGCACCATTTCTTTCACATTCAAACTTCCTAGACTGCTTCTTAGAAGCGTGTGCCTGTGCGACTCTGGCTAAATCATTTGCCTTTTCTGCATCTTACACAGATCACGGTGAGAATACCTGCCTTTCAACTGTAAAGATGACAGTTTTAGACGAGTGCATTTTGACATCCGTGTGGAACTGAACTTCCATGAGAAAAAACTCCCATGAACCTCTTTCCCTGGATGAGACTGGCATTAAGGGGAAATAGTTGTGTGTGCGTGGCTTCATGGAGCTGTAGTATGAATAAAAACAGAGCTTTATTTCCTAGACCCCTACTCCCCTGCTCTCCAGCAGGGCAGGGATGATGCTTCTCACCTCCGCAGCGTCAGAACACGGGCCATGCAGGGGTGAGGCACGTGGTCGGGTGAGGAGGCATGAGGCTGACACGTCCACCCCCGGGCTAGCCATACTTGGGGAGCAAGGATTCTCAAGGATCCGCAGTCCATTTGAAGGAGACCTTTGGGAATAAAGGCACCGAGGGGAGTTTTCTATGCTACGCAACTATTTAACTAATCACACCTGGATTCCCTGATGTACCGACCACAAAAGAGCAGTCAGACGGCAAACGTTCTGAGAAACTACTACCCTGGACTGAATCAAAGGGATAACTTGCAGAGGTGGAATTGACATCTGTTAAAATACAAACAAACAAAGAAACAAACACACTCAAAGGCCCAAAATGGCTTCCTTTGGGCCAGGCCAAGTCACCAGACCAGCTTAACACCTACCCTAATGTAGTCTCAACCTCCCTCCCCGCCCCCCCCTCCCCGAAATGTGTCTTAACCTGTCAATCAGGAACTTTCTGATAAGCACCTGGAGGTAATCTGTCAGGTGGGCCCTCTCTACCCCACCAAGGAAGGTGAGATGATCCCCCTAAGAAGACGCCCCACCCTTCTTCCCCTACCCACCCTTCCCCTACAAGGCAAGGTGACCTGGATGCAACCAGTCTTTACTTTTGCTGGTAACTCCCATGCTGTGCCTTCTTTCCTGTAAAAACCTTCCATTTTGTACAGCTCCTCAGAGCTCCTCTCTATAAATCCTCTAATAAAATCAGTTGCATCTATAAATTTACTTGGTTGAACTTTGTTTTGTAACATGTGCCTTCACTAGGCTCCTGGACTGAGTAGGAGCCCTCAGAGCTACCCCTTTCCCTTTTTCTTAAAGCACAAATTCACTTAGAAGACGCCTAGTGCCGTTTTGCTGAAATCTAGGCAAGGGGCATTCGCTGTGGGGCCACGAGTCACCTTGCTATTTTAATAAGTTTTTTGAATTTCCAGTTCAGGTTAAAGAAAACCAGAGCAGGGTTTACAGCAAGCACCTTACTCAAGTTCTTTAAAAAAAAATTTTTTTTTTAAGTTTATTTATTTTGAGACAGAGACAGAGAGTGGGGGAGGGGCAGAGAGAGGAAGAGAGAGAATCCCAGGCAGGCTCCGTTGCTGTCAGCTGACATGGGACTCGAACTTATGAACTGTGAGATCATGACCTGAGCCGAGATCCAGAGTCAGATGCTTAATTGACTGAGCCGCTTAGGTGCCCCAGGGAATATGTTAAAATTGAAGAATAAAATGGAGGTGTGCCGCTTTTTAGGTGGGCTCCTCCCCGCCCTCACTTCTGACATAGTCTGTGGTCTAGAAGCAACTGTTAGGTCCCGCTGACTCTCAAGGGGAGGGGTGTACAATGTCTGAACACCAGAGGGTGGGCTTCTACAGGACCACTTTATCTTCTGCGTGATGGCAATCAGCCTCAGGACCCCAGTGATTCCAGTCTCTCCCAAATGCAACATTCAGGCATCGGCTAGAGTCCAAAATCTCACCAAAACGAAGTCAAGGTGTGGATGAAGGCTCCGGGAGCCTGCTTGGGATTCTCTCTCTTCCTTTCTCTTTGCCTGTCTCTCTCTCTCAAAATAAATAATGTATGTTCATTAACCTACCGTTTGTTAAATATAGTTCCTGGGGCAAAATTCCTCTCCTGGGGACCAGAGCAGCCAGGGAGATACTGGGTGGGTGGATGGGTATAGGGTGACGGTCCTACCCTAAGGTGGGACCATTCAAACAAGGGGAGCTAGCCGGTAGAAGGGAACCACTAGCCTACAGCGGTTCTGAAATCCAGCCTAGCGAGCGTCGGGTTTCTTGATTAGGTTTCAAGGCCCCGGACTAATTCTCTGTGATTCTGAGCAGCACCTTTTATGTTCCTGGTTCTGCTTCCCGACTAATCCTCTCTCTACAAAGGGTGTGTGATTGCAACTGTGGTCTGATGAGCCTGTTCATGGTATTGCCTCCACGAGTGAAGTTCACGGAGACTCTTACGAGTGGATTTCCTATCCATCCTTCCCGGTGAGACAGGGAAACGTAACGGACCCCATTTTAGAACAGCTCTGTCTCTGTTTCTGTTAGGCCTCGTCTCTGAATGAGCCAAAGAAGCTGTGATCCCACTTCAAGGGGAAAGCAAGAACGTCAACCCCTTGCTGAGCTCTGTCCCAGGTGGAAAACACCTGACAACATTTAAGAGTCAGATTCCAAACATGTTCCTGGACATTAGCTTCCAACAAATGCCTGCTGATTCTGGCCTCGACACCCCCTACCTTCGGTCATTTATGGACCAATACTTATTCTTCACCTGACACTTGCCTTTGATTGGACCCTATCCTGGATTTCTGAAGGGACACGGACCCTGGACCCCTTTCCGATATAAACCTCTTGCCCCAAGCCATGATGATAATGCATTGCGTCCTTTCTAAATCTTTCAAGCTCTCCAGCTGCTGTTCTCTGCCTCTCAACTATTCTATAAACTGTTTTCACTTTCTCTGCTTGTGTTTGATTTCCACCATGTGTGAAGTCAAGAACCTGCTAGGCTGGTCTTCTGGGACACCACCCTCTGGGTCCTCGGACCCAGCCTGCCTACATCACTGGGGTTTCATGTGCAAGGAGATATCTGGCATTATAACACAAACGGTAACAGAAGTCAATTCTTTTAGCTACAATAAATGCAATAAACATGTTGAAAAGTTAAACAAAATTTAAGATAGCACAAAAATAATAAAAACATGAACAACTTCATTTCTTAGGTTTATTCGTTTTTGAGAGAGAGAGAGAGAGAGAGAAAATGGAGGGGCAGAGAGGGAGGGAGACACAGAATCTGAAGGAGGCTCCAGGATCCGAGCTGTCAGCACAGAGTCCAATGCGGGGCTTGAACCCACAAACTGCGAGATCATGACCTGAGCCAAAATCAAGAGTTGGATGATTAACGGACAGAACCACCCAGGGGCCCCAGTTTGTTGGTTTGTTTCCAAGTAAAATAGAATAAGACCTCCTTCCTATGATTTCAAATTTCTCAAACCAACATCACCAATATGTTATCATGGAAATGTTAGCCAACATGACTAGCTAAGAAATGAGTTAGGAAGTATTATCTTGGAAGGAACGCAGTGAAACCATCAGGGTGCCCAGATGATATTTTGCTAATCTAGAATACGCGAGGCTTTAGCGAAATGCTGTAGCAGACAAGAAGCGAACTGAGTAAGATGTATGGCTTGAAAACACATGGCACAATCAATAGTTGAAGGCTCTTCCTCCCCCTACACAAAATCCCACTGAAATGAGGAGAGGCGTGTGTGTGTGTGTGTGTGTGTGTGTGTGTGCGTTTCATAACCACACTGGGTGAAACAAGAAATGAAGCTGTCGGGTGCGGGGCAGTTTTGATCCATTTTTCCAGTAAGGTTTGAAAGCACACGGCCTCAGCCTGATGGGGGAACCAGGGCCACGAACGCACGCCGGCCCACTCCCAGTGTCTTCCTGCTGCAAGACGTTCCTGTTCCCTCCCGCTGCCCAGCGGCCAAATCACAGCACAGGTGTGGGCCAGGTACAGTCAGGGTAATTAGTGGAATGACTGCGCAACACCTGAGCCAGTGAATTTGCAACTTGAGGGCTGAAGTCACTGCACATCCATTTGGTTTCCCCAACGCAAGCCCGGTGTCTAGGACACCGTAGCTGCGTCCTTCATGCGCGTGAGGAGTGGATCAATGGGCCCATCAATAATGAATGAATGAGAGACGGAGGGATGCTGTTCCCCGCACCCCCCTCGCTTTGTGAAAATCCCTGCGCCCAGCTCTGCTTACAGAACCCAGAATGCCGCTCTCCTGGCTGCTTCCTCCTCTCCCCTCTCCCTCCCTGCTGTGGGGCTCCATCACCCCGCCCCTCATTCCTCTAGGTCATCAAACCCCTAAGGACCTTCTGCCCTGTGCTCATGCCATAGACCCACGCATTGTGGTTACTTTCCACAAAGATTTGCTGGAGGGAGCTTTTAAAAATAAAGGTAGATTCTAGCTCAGAGTTGTTATTGGATGGCATTGAAAGGATCCATTGGCCAGACTTGAATTTTTTTGGTTCTTTCTCAGGCCACGCAGATTCCTTGCCCTTGACTGAAGCCGTTTGTGACTTTGCCAAGATGACAGAATGTGGCCTTGTGTAAAAATAGCAACTAGGAAAGTCCAAGGCAGATGCCTCTAGAATAAAAGCCACAGATCCCTCTGCAGACTTGTTAATTTTAACAGAATCCCATCCTCAACGGAAAGGCTTAAGACGAAGACAGGACACTCTGTACTTAAAATACAAGGGGGTTATCCTACGGATTGTTTTGCAAGTCAACCCCAGGACAGAAAGGTTTATTATTGTTTTTTTATACTTGCCCTTAAAAACAAACAAAAAAACCACACCCCGCTATGACAGACAAGCATCACACCCATTTTTTATAACTCAGGCCAGGGGAGAGTGGCCTAAAAGAGTGAAACGAACTCAGAATTCAAGTGGAAAGTGTGGAGCAGAGACAGAACAGCAATGTTCCCTCTTTAAAACAGGGAACATTTTCAGCGACCGGTTGGTATTTTAAAAACCTAAAACTTCGACTCGGTATGTACGTAACGAATCATGAATGGTTGAGTGTGCTTTGGGTTATTACCCAAGGCAGAAGTTGGAAATAGAGTGACTCACTTGCTATTGGTTTACAAATACCACAGTAATTTTGCTCAAATTCGAATTCCTCCAGGCCACCAAAATTACGCTACATTTGTATAGCCCCCTAATGCTTAAAATACCTATATACTTGAAATATCACATGCATTGTTTTTCAAGTGATAAAACTAAAAAATATAAATAAATAAATAACACACCAGCTTATCTTTGCCAGTTACAGAGCTCACGGTTCCCAGGCTGTGACGGGACTTTTCTCAGGCACCACTGACTTTGCAAGGCGGACCTTGACATGTTGCTTCAAGTGTCGGCAGCTCACCCAGAACAAGGGTTTTTGCTTGGTGTTTGTTTTGATTCTGTCCTGAAGATTTAAAATCGGCCAGCTACAGTGAACCCAAGGGATAAGGTTGGTTACTTAACCACAACGTGACAAACCTACTGTAATTCTGATCTACAAGGAAGAATATGGGGGTGGGGTAGGTAGTCCGCCAACAACTATTTTTACACCAGCTACTGGCGGGAGATTTGAAATGATTCTTAACTTTTTGGGGGTCTACGCAGGAATCAGCCTGAAGTCCACGCCACGTGAGCATTGCATTTAGTGATGCCCCCCCCCTTTTTTTTGGAAATGATCAGTTGCTAAGTGTTTGTCAAGTGTTTATCATGTGATCAGCATTATTTTCGAACTACACGCAGATTATTTCATTGACGACCAACTACAAGAATCGGGTGCCATTGGTGTCATTACACAAATAAATGGGAAGACAGAGGCTGAAGACCATGAAATGCTCTGCTGAAGGTCATACCTGATCAGCTACCTGCCCAGGTGTATTTGTACCACAAAGTGCTTGCTCTTTGTCTCTCCGCCATGTTCTCCAAACACCTCGTCCGAAACACTTCCTTTGTCTCCCATTGTCCTATCTTCATCCTAATCATGGCTTCCTCGGAAAGACTTGCCAGACCTCTGACCGTATCAACCTTCATATTGCAATTTCTGAAGCCATCATATGCCAGTTCTTCCTCTCATTGTTGCTAGTAATTTAGCATGCATTTTTGTGACCATATACTCATGTCTCTCTGCCTGACTGCAGAGCCTGCATGGTGGGGGAGGGGTGTTTCTGTGTTTACTCGTGATCATCACTTTCTTTTTCTCCCAGCACAGATCTCAAAAATAGCGTGTGGTAGGTATTAACCACGTATTTGTCAAATGAATGAATAAATGAGAATATTTTGCGGAACACGATCACTGGCTTTCCTCACCAATAGCGGGCGGTGATTCCACCATAAAGAAGACACTAGAAAGAAAAGAAGGAGGAAGACAATTCAGGCAAGAAGAGAGAGAACAGAACAGTTTTACGATAATAGTACAGTGGAAATATTTGGGCAGAGTGAGGTCCTTCAGACTGCAGAGAGAGAGAGAGAGAGAGAGAGAGAGAGAGGTATCAGCACACATCCACAATGGCATTCATAGAAACTGCACAGGGAAGGAGCCAAGCTATCCATGCCTGACATTGTAACAAATATAAGACACGGGCGAGACCCTTCTATTACGCCCCAACATTTCATTCATGCCATTTTCTAACCAACTCAGGCAACTAGTTAGTCCATGGTCCTCAAAAAGTATTTGGAGAGTATTAGATATTGAAAAGCAAGGGGACACAAGAGGTGTTTAGATTGTTCGTGTGGCCTTAGATGAAGGATGTGATAATGGCAGGGGATGTTTCTTATATTTTGTCTACATATTCCTAACCATGAACAATTGCTGTAGATTCAAATCAGCCTTCAGAGCAGAAGTCAGATATATTTAGTGACCACGTTACGGAAGAGATAGAAATGGTACCCGGCCAATGTCCATACGAGGTGGAATACTGATTTATAAGACAAAGGAAATCCAGGAGCGAGTCTGATGGTGACAAACTATAAAATTCCGTATCACTTGATTGGAAATGAAAATACTGAAGAAAGTTGTGGCCATCAGGCTTTCAAAGTTGTTTCTTTTCTCATTTGCTGGATGTCCGTCATTGTAAATATTATATACTTATACCCAAATGATATGCCATTCATATTGGTGAAATTATGGCTTAACAAAAACATTATTAATGTGAAGGGTCACGTATTCATTCCAGATAAATAGCAATTTCATTCCCATAACAACTTGTCTGACTTTAAAATTCTTCACAGAATTACTTTAAAAGGTAAACTGATGGGGCACCTGGGTAGCTCAGTCAGTCGAGCTTCCCATCTCTTGATTTCAGCTCAGTCACGATATCACAGTTCCTGAGATCGAACCCCGTGTGGGGATCCATACTGAGTGAGGAGCCTACTTGGGATTCTCTCTCTCTCTCTCTCTCTCTCTCTCTCTCTTTCTCTCTCTCTTTGTCTCTGCCCCTTCCCCATTCATAATCTCTCTCTTTCTCTCTCTCTCTCAAAATAAATATTAAAAAAAATTCTCTCTCTGTGTGTGTATCCCTCTGCCCCTCCTTCACTCACATTTTTTCTCTCTCAATCTCTCTCTCTCACTAAATAAATAAATAAATAAATAAATAAATAAATAAATAAAAGATAAACTGATGTAAATATTAGAATACAAATTTTACTTCTGTTTGCACATTTAAAACGGGCCCAGAGTGAAACCTAGCAATCCAATGTTTGTTTTTCTTTGAAGAACCAAATCAGGACAAACTTGTTAAAATGTGTCATTTTCCAGTGAAGTCCTCCCAAAGTCATCCATTCCATATGCAAGGACTGTGACGCCCACGGCCCCATCCTATGTGGGCATCTTCCTCCTCATCTAGCCAGTAAGAGCTCCAGAACCTGTCTCACAGCTGTAAAGATAGGAACTGGGTTTGAATCCAAATACAGACCTTCCAAAGCCCTGGGGATGATTTACAACCTCAGTGTGTGCGACGTGCGAAAGCTGCATTGAGAAGAGACCCGAATTTGCGGTGGCAAGAGGTAGGGGTAACTCAGGCAGGACAGAAAGTGACCCGTTTGCCAGGCAGAGAAGCTTGGGAAGTGATTTTTGGGGTCGGGGTGGCGGGGGGGGGGTGGAGAGAGGGGGAGAGAGAGAGAGAGAGAATTCACAAACACACCGAAGGAGGAAACTATAAAGAATATTCAGGATTAGTAGCATAATCCAGTGTGACTGAAGCACACGGCACAGGGGTAAGAGTTGGGAAGGGTGAGGCCAGAGGAGGGCAGGAGGCGAGAGAGGGCAGGGGACATGTGACATGTGGCAAGGGTGGAGGAAAAAGAGGATCAAGATCCTTGTCTGTAACAGGTGCCTTTCTCCACGGGGCTTCTGACCAGTCCAGGGCAGGCACATCATCAGAGTCGTGACTGAAGTAAGTCCTAACAGAGTTGGCCGGATCCTGGATCGAAAATAGAGAAGAGGAGGAGAAGCAGGGAGAGGGAAGAGGAGGAGAAGCAGGGAGAGGGAAAGCGAGGAGCGGGGGAGACGGAGGGGAGAGGAGCACAGGCAGACAGAAACACCAGGGACACTTGGTGTCCTCAGTTTCTTAGGGAAGTCTCTCCAGATGTCTATGCCTCCCTAGAAATCCATTCCCGCGAGAGGGCTTCCCAAGGGAACGGGGAGAATAACGAACAGAATCCCCACCACTAAGGAGATGGGGTTTCTTCCTTTGTGTTCATCACGTTAACTGCCAAGTTAATCCCATTATTACGCTTAGGAATTGAACACTTCACTGAAGTTAACATTTTGAAGTTAAAAACATATGTACCTTCAAACTATTGACTTATCAGATGAGTTTCATGATTCTCTCCTAACTCCCTCCATTTAATTATTGGTAGGAGTCGAAAAATGATCACAATTCAAGTAATTTAAATGGCTCAAAACAATAAAAGAGATAGAGGTCACATATACAGTATTTCAGAGAGGCAGTTGCTGGGGAAATAAACAACAATCGTATCACATTGCTTCCCTTCCAAAATGTGAGACTGAGCCCACCTGTTTGGCCCTTCTTCTGAAGATCCCATTAAAGTGGTAGTAAAGGCACTTCTAAAAAATCCAAAATCATGAAGAATTCTGGGTGAGAGACTGGAACAGACAAAAGAACGGGACAAGTGCCAAGGCCAAGGAAAGCTGCAGAATGATAAGTGGTAGAGGCTGTATGTCCACGTCCAACAAATGACGTACAACCGTCTCAGATCTAACAATTTCTTACCATAACAAACATTTGGTAGTATTCCTTTTATTGTGCAGAAAATACACGTATGGGGTGCCTGGGTGGCTCAGTCGGTTAAGCGTCTGACTTCGGCTAAGGTCATGATCTCACGGTTAGTGAGTTCGAGTCCTGTGTTGGGCTCTGTGCTGACAGCTCAGAGCCTGGAGCCTGCAGCTTGCTTCGGATTCTGTCTCTCTCTCTCAAAATAAATAAACATGTAAAAAAAAGCTGAAGTAGTCAGAGGCTCACGTCTATGCAAAACAGTGTGAATCCATCCTCTGTAAATGCAGCATTGGGAGAGGTATATTGTTTTTGCTATGTACACACTCTAACAACTTTGCCTTTGATTTTGGAATTTTCTACAATGATAAAATTTTAAGCAGAATAGAATCATCTTCCCTGGATTTCAGGATAGATACGTGCCTTGAAAGTTCCATGCTGATTAAAACTATGTTTAAAAAATGTTCACCATATCTCCTTACAGGAACACTGTCAAAAGACAAGAGGTCATCAACACCCTCAAAGTTCTGAGGGGCAAGGGTTTTAATCTGAAAGTTCTAAATTTAGGTGAACTACCACACGAGGCAAGAATAGAAACATCAAAAAAAATTTTTTTTAACGTTTATTTATTTTTGAGACAGAGAGAGACAGAGCATGAACAAGGGAGGGCCAGAGAGAGAGGGAGACACAGAATCGGAAGCAGGCTCCAGGCTCTGAGCTGTCAGCACAGAGCCCGACGGGGGGCTCGAACTCACGGGGTGTGAGATCATGACCTGAGCCGAAGTCGGAAGCTTAACCGACTGAGTCACCCAGGCGCCCCAAGAATGGAAACATTTTAAAATATGAAATAACTGTTTCTTTTCCTACAAAGCTATATAAGGCTATACCTCAACAAAATAAGGGAGTGATCCCTGAAAGAAAAATAAAGGAAAATCAGGAAACGCTGGATTTGATAAAAATCGAAGTGCGGGAAAGTTGCAATAGGAAAGAAGGGAAGTTGGCCTAGAAAGTAATCAACCAATGAGAGTCCATTTCTTACCCCTCAGGAGACTGAAGGCAAGAAGCTAGGGGGAGGATGAGAACTAGGAGGGATGCCCACTAGTAAAGACAGTTCCATCAAAATGTTGAGAAGCCGAGGCACCTGGGTGGCTCAGTCGGTTGAGTGTCCGACTTTGGCTCAGGTCATGGTCTCGTGGTTTGTGAGTTCAAGCCCCACATCCGGCTCTGTGCTGACAGCTTGGAGCCTGGAGCCTGCTTCAGATTCTGTGTCTCCCTCTCTCTGCCCCCACCTCCCGGCTCTCTCTCTCTCTCTCTCTCTCTCAAAAATAAATAAACATTAAAAAAATTTAAAAAAATAAGATGTTGAGAAGCCACAAGTTTCTGGTAAAGACAAATACTGCATTGTAAGAGAAAACAAATTATAAACAATGGAAAAACATAAATATGTTCAAGAAACCTGTATTTCCAACACGAATAAACTAGTCCCGTCTACAATAGAAACTTTACAAAGAAAATCAAAATAGGGGTGCCTGGATGGCTCAGTCGGTTAAGCATTTGACTCTTGATTTCAGCTCATGTCATGATCTCCTGGTTGGTCAGGTCAAGCCCTGTACTGGGCTCTGTGCTGACAGTGTAGAGCCTGCTTGGGATTCTCTCTCTCCCTTTCTCTCTGCCCCTCCCCTACTTACCTCTCTCTCTCTCTCTCTCTGTCAAAATAAATAAACATTAAAAACATAAAATTAAAATAATTCCAAACTTGGGATTAAAAGTGTAAGAAATTGAAAGATATAAGGGATTTGCTGAGGCCAATTTTCTTTTTCTGTCAAAAGAAAAAAACATGATGGTAACCGGTCACTTCAGTAAAAACCAAATGTGTCAAAATGAAGGCACACAACTGTATGGAACGTGGCATCATTTTTAGCAACTGCTGATGTATTCGAAATTCTTGAATTGATTAATTGATTACCTGCCCTTCAGATGAAGGATACCGAGGCCCGACTCTCTGTGTGCGTAAGTGTTGACGCAAACTCTGTCGTGCTCTGTATTTACACAGTGAGGCTCCTCTCTACTGAAGCCACACCAGGGAATGTATTAGAATTTTGCAGCATGTCTTCCAGAAGGATGGGGAAAGTTCCAGAAGATTTGACTGTGTCTGATGGTTAGCTTCATGTGTCAGCTTGGCCAGGCCATGGTGCCCAGTTGTTTGGTCAAAGACTAGTCCCGATGTTGCTCTGAAGGTATTTTGTAGATATGATTACTCTTGATAGATTATTCTTTTTTTTTTTTTAATTTTTTTAACATTTATTTATTTTTGAGACAGAGAGAGACAGAGCATGAGCAGGGGAGGGGCAGAGAGAGAGGGAGTCACAGAATCTGAAACAGGCTCCAGGCTCTGAGCTGTCAGCACAGAGCCCAACGCGGGGCTCGAACTCACGGACGTGAGATCATGACCTGAGCCGAAGTCGGGTGCTTAACCGACTGAGCCACCCAGGCGCCCCTTGATAGATTATTCTTGATGGTGTGGTGGTCCTCCTCAATCAGTTGAAGGCCTTAAGAGCAAAACTTGAAGAAAGATTCACCTTCAAAGCTGCAACATGGAAATCCTACCTGTGTTTCCAGTGTGCAAGCCTGCCCGGTGGATTTCAGACATAAGACTGCAACATCAGCTCTTGCCTTAGTTTCCAGACTGCTGGTTCCATCATGTGAGCCCTTTCCTTCAAATCAATGATCTATCTATCTATGTATCTATCATCATCATCTTCTATGTATCTGCCTATGTATGTATGTATGTGTGTCTGTATCATCTATCTATGGATCTATTATCTATCATCTATCTATCTACCTATCTATCAATTATCTATCTATCTATCTATCTATCTATCATCTATTATCTATCATCTATCTATCTATCTATCTATCTATCTATCATCTATCATCTATCTATCTATCTATCTATCTATTATCTATCTATCATCTATTATCTATCTATCTATCTATCTACTTACTTACCTATTTATCTATGTATCTCTCTATGTATCTCTCTCTCTCTCTCTCTCTCTGTCTCTCTCTCTCTCTCTCTCTGTCTGTCTCTTTCTCATCTATCATCTCCTCTTGGTTTGGTTTCTCTGGAGAGCTTAGACTTATACTTTGCTTTTTCCAGGATCCCTTCCCGTGATTCTCCCCATCCGAACTCAGAGAAGTGCTTTTCTTTTGGTCACAAGTTACTGATGCAAGACTGAAAACTGCCAGTAACTCGGTTCCACGAGCCTTTGGGCTGTGGGTGGAGGTGGGAATCACAGATCTGAATCCAAAGAAACGGAAGTCTATATTCATAGAATTGCTTTCCAGAAGGATGTAGCTGTGCAACATGCAGGGAGGAGAGAGAGACAGCTCACCTCCCTTCCTTATCCTACAGACTCAACTCTGGGTCTCCAGGAGGTTTTTTCCCAAAGTGCCTTGCTTCCTGGCGGCCTTCTCACCTGACCACCAGTGGTCTTTATTTTGACATGTGCTCTGGTAGCATCTCTAGCCCATCTCCAGCCTTGCCCTTCTTACTGGCAGCATTAATAGGTGCTGACATATACTTTGAGTTTTGTTGCTTTTTCCTTTAAATTTATGCCATCACCTTGGTTAGTCTGGCTCATAATCTATTAATTATGACCAACTATTGCCCAATGGGGAATTTGGCCAACTAAGATTCAAAAGAAGAAGGAAAGTTTAGGTGCCTTTCTATTCATTCTGTCTTAGTTCTGTCAAGGACCTGAGCAGTCTATCCCATTTTTCCCCCAAATTTTGAGAATCTATACCAAAAAGGACACAGTGTTTGGGCAGATTTTTGTGCAAGTGGATTGGAATTTGTACCTTCATATTCCCTTAAGAATCAAGAGACAAACTATAACTCATTTTTTTTACTTGGGATTTCTCTTTCTAGGCTGATTCACTCTATCCTGGGATTGTCTATGTGAGGTCCCACCAAGACGCACCTGCACTGGCTTCTCTCTCCATCTCAGGGAACCTAAGGTGAACCAACGCGCTTCCCAGGAGGGAAGGAGAGGGAAAATTCCAGGGACCATGAACTCCCAGCAGCCAGGAGATCAAGTGGAAAATTGTTACAAATCCTAAACAAGGAATAGGTGGCTGAAACTATCGGACCGCAAGACAAACGTTAGTGCACGAGCTGTTCTTCTTTTTACATGAATCCCAGGTCTGTTACCAATCGGGCTACAATCATCTCTGAAATCAAATCACCTAAGTCTGTGTTGGATTGAACTGATCTCCCTCAGGTACCGCTTCTCGGTGGAAAGGATGACACTCTCAGAATTGCCCCAGAAAATCTTCTTGGTTCTAGACAGTGGGTCGATTTCCAATGGCGCAACCCCTTTAGTGTCGTGCCCCCATTTTCTTTGCGCCCTGCGCATTTTCTCAGGGAAGCATTGCAGAAACACCACCATTCCCGTGATGAGGGAGCTATCAGCATGACTTTCTCTTTACGGTTCCATATATATTAGGAAAGCAGAAAATGTGGATTCTAAATGCATGAAATCCAGCTGCATGGTATTATTTTCGTCTGCTACAGCCTTCAGGAAAGCTTAAGTGGACATATGGGCATGATTTAGGGCCATAGCTCTCAAAGTTCAGCAGGCACTCTCACCCGGAGGGCTTGTTAAAACGTGGGTTGCTGGGACTGTCCCCTGAATTTCTGATCCGGTAGTCCTGGGGGGAGGGTGGCAAGAATTCTAGCAAGTTCCCAGATGATGGTAGGGCTGCTTCTCTGGGTTTCACACACTGGAACCACTGATTTAGGGAATAACAGGCATTAAGTTACCGGCTACTCCTTCCATGAGACACAAAAGAAGACAGTATTCTCTCCATTACATGAGGAACAGTATTCCGCTTGTCCCTTCAGAACTTTTCCTTTCAGAATCACGAGTTACAAGATTACGTAAGAGTTTACAGAAATTATGGAACCAACCCTCATGAGAGGCTGTCTTTCCCCTGCCAACCATTTTCTTGCTCGTCCCGGATCCCAGCTGGTAAGACGAGAGTGGGTAGGGATCTCCTTCTCACGCCTCTCAGAACTGCTTGATATCAGTTTGTGCTAAAACCACTGAATCATCACAAGGAGGTCGCGCTATTCTTACCATATGTCCCCAGAGAGACAAAGAAGTCAAGGACTTGTCTTTCTTTCCTTCATTTATTTTATTTTATTTTATTTTATTTTATTTTATTTTATTTTTTTCTGCAATCAACTTATGCGTTGTGGTTTTCCCTTTTGTTGGTCCAGAGACTAGTCTGGTGCCTGTAATACACTTTTCCATCACATCCACGAGCACAGCATTCAGTTCTCTGTAAAAGCCTCCCACTTATTAATACATTCTGTCTATGGTGTTTGTTTAAGGCAATAAGGGAAAAACCATACCCGTGGGTCCTTTCCCACGAAGAAGGCGGTGTTAGGTGTGGTACAGAAGAGCCCCAGTTCTGCCGACTGGGACAGCAGAACCCTTGAGGGGTGACGCCCACTTTGCCATGGTTAGCGCATCATTGCGTCTCTCTGGACTCATTCAGGTCCCCGCTTGAAAAGTTAGGTGTGACGGGGTGACTGTGTAGGGACTCCCAATCTCTTAAAAGTCTATTGTGTAACATTTAGAGTGATTACAAATAAATATAATGAATTATATAAGTGGATACATTATAATTTACAATAGCTCTAGGTTATACAATAACATAACCTTAAGAGCCATTTAACTTAAGGTTCGTTTGTTTGTTTATTTATTTAGTGAGAGAGGGAGACAAAATGAGAGTGGGGGAGAGAGAGAGAGAGAGAGAGCGCTCAGCCCCGAGCCTGATGTGCGACTCGCCCCAGGGCCATTTGACTCAAAGGAAGTTATATTGAAATTGTTCTTATTTCTGGAACTTGTATATTAAAAATTATTAAGTTTAAGTTTTAATACGCTTCTTTCTAAGACTCAAAAAATCTACTTCAGGGAAAAAAATGCCAACCTAGATTTTAAGTGAATCCACATTTGCCTTATGTGCTTCAAGCCTACCATTCATGGACTGTAACCAGAAGCTTCCTGGACTCTATCACATTTAATCTAATCTAATTTAATTTAATTTAACTAATTTAATTTAATATTTAGTAGGCATTTTGAGTTTGGATATGTTCAAGCTGGACTACATCGGTAGGGGTCATCACAGTTTCTCTGTTACACTTACATAATTCCTTTAAAAAACAAGGAAACTTAAAGTTATCTGAAAGTGTATCTTACACAGTCAAAATGTAGCTTTTAAGATGCAATGTAATCGAACCGTTAATGTATCTTACACAGGATATTGTCAAAGTCGAATTTTGTTACCAATTGTCAAAGCCATGTTCTTAGGAGCACATTAGGCATAGAAATCCACTCGGAGCAGAAGAAAACTGTGACACTGAAAAGCCCATAATCCTGATGTATTTGTAACTACCTGTAGCTCAACATATGCCTGCTGCGTAAGCCCAGAGACGACAGTCAGAAAAAGAAATGATTCACTTTCTCCCCCTTCAAAACTCTCCAACAACGGATAGGCCAGTTGAGTACTTACCAAGTTTTGAGTTCATATTTTAGAAAGTTATGAAACTGTGGCACATTCCCTTTGGTTATCAATTTCTCTTCCCCTGAACACCTACGATACCTACCCAATGCTCGTTTGTTATTTGCATGTCTGATAAAGAACCTACTTATTTTATGAGACTTACTATATTTTGACTGCCAAAAATGATCGAAGTAGCTCAGTTTGGGTCGCAAGCCAAATCTTTTCATGATGTGGAAGATAAAAATAATATTTAAAAAGCATCCTTGGTGGTAAGAAGTTGGAAAACCTTTAATATTGTCCAACTCCCTTATTTGATAAGTGATATAAACTTGGGTTCATACAGATAAAATGGCTTAGATTCAGAATACCCTACAGGGAGAGACCTGTGACCAGAGCCCCAGATTTCCTGACGTGACAGACCTGAGTTCTTAATTCTGCATCTCCTAGAAGAAATAAAACCAAATTACTCTTTAAATGTGCCCTTGGGGCGCCTGGGTGGCGCAGTCGGTTAAGCGTCCGACATCAGCCAGGTCACGATCTTGCGGTCCGTGAGTTCGAGCCCCGCGTCGGGCTCTGGGCTGATGGCTCGGAGCCTGGAGCCTGTTTCCGATTCTGTGTCTCCCTCTCTCTCTGCCCCTCCCCCGTTCATGCTCTGTCTCTCTCTGTCCCAAAAATAAATAAAAAACGTTGAAAAAAATTAAAAAAAAAAATGTGCCCAAAGACTGAGGATCTATCTCAGATTGCCTGAGTGGACTAAGAAGACAGGTCAATGAAATGCAATGCTGATCTTAGACAGGGTCCTGGTCCAGAAAATGGGCACTAGTGAGACGACTATCATAATTGAATAAGAAGGTCTGGAGATTAGTTCATGGTATTGTATCATAATTGAATAAGAAGGTCTGGAGATTAGTTCATGGTATTGTATCCCTACTTCTTTTTTAAATGAAGCAGCTCATTTTCAATAGGCGTACAAAAGTATTTAATTCTTCAATCGCTAAGATTTTATGTAGCTTCAGCCAGTAATTAAAAAGACTCCGATGGTATTGGTTTACGTCTTTATAATTCAAAATTTATCCACATTTGCTATGAAGGTAGAGTGATGTATGGAGTACTGTTACTTCCTTCACCTGAGCAATGTCATTTCCCATCCAGTCAAGTTTTTGTGCGCCTCCATTAACCTCAAACCATGGTAGAATTCTTTGAAAAAAGTCATGCTCTGAGATAAAGCTTCCCACTGGCCCGAACTGGCTGGTCCCTACAAAGGTCTGAATTTGCTGAGAAATAGTTGGATCCACCCCAGATTCTCTGCTCACTTTGTCTTGTACTCTTCTGAGGGTTCACCTCCATCAATTATTAATTTGGTATTACCTAAGAGATATTATCTTAGTAGTTCTGCTAATTGTTAATGTGCTTTAGCAACAGGAATCAACATTTCCCTTTTAAATATTTAAGTAACTACTTTAGCCAATTCCCTAGCATAATCAAGTAAGTCATGTCTGCTGGCAAAACAGACATGTTTTTTATAAAAGGAAATACTGTAGAAGTAATCAAACCTGGAAGAGTCTTATGTCTGTTGACTTCATGTTTCAATAAGGCAGGGGACTGAATGCCCCAAGGTCAAGATGTATGTTGCAACTGGGGTATAGAAACGACTCCAGTCTACCTTCCGGGGGCCCTGGCTTGGAGCACAGGCTTAAAGGAACCCTTAGCCAATTGTATCCTTCCTAGAGATATGGTTTTAGATTCTGATTTGTTCCAGAAACTTCTTACCCTATCTCATGAGTTCCTAGGTCCGCCTGGGGGTTTCTACATTCAGAAAACCAGTTGTTAGACCCCCCTTGTCTAGAAAAAATGTCTGCTTCTCTATCAGGATCTACTGAAGATAGAATTCTAATCTGTATCAATGGTTAGGTTTTTTTTGTTTTGTTTTGTTTTTTCTTTTTCTCTTTGAGGCTAATTTCACAAGAACTTTGTTTAAAACCACCAGTGGCACTTGTTGGGATGAGCACTGGGTGTGGTACGTAAGCAATGAATCGTGGGAAGCCACCCCTGAAGCCAAGAGCACGTTGTATACACTGTATGTTAGCTAACTTGAAAACAGATTATATTTAAAACATAGGGGCGCCTGGGTGGCTCAGTCAGTTAAGCATCTGACTTCGGCTCAGGTCATGATCTCATGGTCCGTGAGTTCGAGCCCCGCGTCAGGCTCTGTGCTGACAGCTCAGAGCCTGGAGCCTGCTTCAGATTCTGTGTCTCCCTCTCTCTCTGACCCTCCCCTGTTCATGCTCTGTCTCTCTCTGTCTCAAAAATAAATAAACATTAAAATAAATAAATAAAATAAAACATAAATGAATAAGCAAATAAATAATAAAACCGTCAGTAGATATTTTTGCTTCGCACCATATAAATTGGTGGTTGGGTTTATTTTTTAGTCGTGAATACTTTCTTATAAGAAGTTAGAGTCTCTGTAAACACTGCAAAACTTAAAGAACTTTGGCAGTACATAAATAAGTCATTTATATCATGTCTTATGGTAAAACTATGTAACTGAAACTCAGAAAGAAAAAAAAAAGCAAAAAAGGCCTCTAACTTGTCAATCAGAAGTCGTTAAAACCTTCCATAGAACCCCAGAATGTTGTGCATTAACCTTGGGCTTTAATTCGGCTCTGACCCTAATCCTCTTGATTCTGTGATGTACAAGGTCACTGTGGCTGCAAGAAAAGGGAAAGTAAGAAAGACACCATTTGGGGAAACCCATTGCTACTCAAGGCCCCAACAGAAACGGCAGAGATGGAAACCGGTGGAAAGGAAAACCTAGACCTCCAAAAGCATACCATCCTGGTCTGGTTGACACAGGGACAGACTCACACATAAAATCAAGACTGGCCGGTTTGGGGCGTGATGTGTCAGGGAGCTAACAGGGAAGGATCTTCTATACAGACTGCTTTTTGAAAACCATGAAATGTATAATATTTTGAGTTGCGTTTATGTAAATGAATTCCGTGTAAAAGCGGTCATGTGGGGTGAAAAGTGAACCTCCAAGTTTAACCTAGTACGTGGGGCACAAAAATGATGCATCTTCCACAGACAAAACCAAAGTCGGATTCCACTTCCACCTGGATTGTTAGACGAGTACGAAGGAATTTCTTTACCTCAGGCAAATTCTTACAACTCATTGTCTTTCTTCACCCAAAACTCTCAACAAAGCTGGAGAGGGAAAAAGTAAAGACATGCTCATTCAGGATGAATCAGTCTTCAGCTGTGATAAAAGGGCTGTCAAGACAGAGGAGAGAAAAGCCATAACACTGAGGGGTGCCTGGGTGGCTCCGTCGGTTGAGCATCCGACTTTGGCTCAGGTCACGATCTCATGGTTCGTAAGTTCGAGCCCCACGTTTGGGCTCTGTGCTGACAGCTCAGAGAGACAGGCTCCGACAGAGAGGCTTCACTTACTAGCATACTCTCTAAACTCACCTTTGATTGTTCTTTTTATCAATTCTCTCCAGGCTCAAAATTGTTCTTAATAGATGCCCACTCTAGTCTTTCTTTCTTCAAACCTGCACCCGATTGATTTATAAATCAGGTAAAAGATCAGTCTTGGGAGCACCTGGGTGGCTCAGCCGGTTAAGTGTCAGACTCTCGGTTTCGGCTCAGGTCATGGTCCCAGGGTCATGCGATCAAGCCCTGGGTCAGGTTCTGCACCAAGCATGGAACCTGCTTGGGATTCTCTCTCTCTCCCTCTGCCCCTCTTCTGCATAGCTCTCTATCTATTAAAAAAAAAAAAAAGAAAAGAAAAGAAAAGAAAAAGAAAAAAGAAAAAATTAAGGAGAAATTGTGTAGTTCCATCAGTGGACGTAGATCTAGGACACATTCTTCCCTGAGAATGGGCATTCACACTCAGAACACAGGTGGAAAAATTTTGAGGAAAAACCACATTGAGATTTACAGCTCTCTCCCAACCAGGCTTAGAATTTAGGGCTATGACTTTATTTCATTATGTTGCAACATTGACACCTTTTTCCTCCCAAGCCCTGAAATACAGGTAACATAATCTTCTCACCTGCAAATAGATCTGGAATGAAAGAATTAATGAGAATTCATTAAGAGTAAGGACAACGGGAGTAAATAAATCACCAGGCAAAATTGTAACTACAAGGGCCTCCTCTGGCCGGTTTGCTTTATCTCGCTGACATAAGCAATGCCATTTTGACTTCTCTCCCATGTCCCTGAGATTCCCCCCATCTCTGGGTGCTCCCATGGATTTAGGATAAATATTAGTTTCCACCCAGGAAGCATATCCCTACCAGACTGAAACGGTGAAAAACAGGCTCGTTTCCTCCAAGTTCTCTCATCCCAGCCTGGCTAGATGGCAATGTCCAGTGGGGTTGTAGGAAACAGACTGATCAGCTGCCTCCATCGTCCTGGTCCCTCAACCCTCTTGTCCCATCAGCAATTAATCACCCCCGTGTGGGACTGTTACAGGAGCTGAACTAGAGCTTTGTTGTGCTCAGCTTGGGAATTTGGGGGTTATCTATTGCAATACTAACATAACCTTACCTAACAGATTTGCAATTGAATCCTAACTCTTCGGTTTACACTGTTTGATGCGCCATTAAATGACTCGAAGCCTCACTGAGCAGACGGGAGATTCCCAGGGGAGAGATTGGGAATCCAGGCGGGAGGTCATCCCAGCTTTCTGGAATTACATCTAGCCTCGCAGGATACTTGAAGCTCTAAACATGTGTTTTTTGATCTCATTTTTGGTCATAATCAAGAAACAATGGAATCTCTGCGATCACAACTCATTTTCTCCTTTTATCCTCCTGCATCCTGAGCAATAAAAGGGGAATCTGAAGGCGAGGTTTGAAAGCAGAAAGCTGGGATTCATAAATTCACTACTAACGAGAAACGAATTGTGGCCAAAATGATAGGGAGTCACACAGTTTCCGATTCACAGGGCGCACCTGCATCAGAGAAGCGTATTTCTATTCCGGATGCACATAGATTGCTTTTGTGAATGTCACATGGCACAGCTTCTGAAGACGGAATCAGAAAACAAATTCAGAAAAAAAAAAAATGATTTCGGAAACATCTCTGTTTTTCTGGAGTTCTTCCGGGAGTAAATTAAAGCGTCAAGCTTTTATGATTTCGATCTGTTATTACAATTCATGTATACAGGTAATTCCCCTTCATTAAATGACACCCACAGGACAGGCCACGTTCTTAGAGAAGCATCAACGCTGACATACATCCCCGCTACCCTGTGAGCACGTGTTCTTGGCTTGGGAAGAGACCCGCCCACCGCCCCGCCCCCGGTCCCCAGGCGGGCGCAGAAGGGGCTGGGCAGTTCTGCGGAGAAACGCGTCAGGTGCAGGGGGCCTGTGGCTCCAGGGATTTCTGGGGGGGGCGGGGTTTCCACCCTCTGCGGGCTGCACACCTAACCCCCAGAAGGTCAGGGACTGAAAGCCAATCACAGAAGGCCCAGGAGCCTTGGTGGGAGAAAGAAACGAACAGCGATCAGTTCGTTGGAGATGGAATCCAACGATCAGTTCGTTAACATTAAGCGGCGGCCCGTCATGCCCCTCGTGCCATGCTGCTTCTGCCTTGGTCCCGTTCCAGCTGCCACAATACTGGCTTCGGGACCTGCCCTCGACCGTGACGTCCTTAGGTAGCCCAGACTCCAACCCCGTGGAGTCATTCTTTACCTTCTTAATTTTCTCAGACCCTGTGTGCAACCTGTTACCCAATCCTGTCCACATCACCTCCCAGATACATCCTGAACTGACCCCTTCTCATTCCCAGCCCCCCGATCAACGCTCCCACGTCCCAACTAGTCTGGTCCGAGGCACCAGCACCTCTTGCCTGGATTATTGCAATGGCCTTTTAGGAATTGCTGGGGTCTGTGCCTTAGGCCTACCTTCCTAGAGTCGATGCTCCACAAAACCAGGAGCCTTTAAATTTAAGGAAATGTCTCTCGTCTGACCAGCCTCCTACATTGGTTTCTATCTCATTCAGGGTAAAGACAAAGTCCTTAAAAAGGGCTCCAAAGCCCTGTCCCGGGGGGAGGCCTGAATCTTGGGGACCTCTCCTCCTGCTGCCCTCCCTCCTGATAGCTCCACTCACCTCCTCTGCTGTCCACAGCACCCTCCGGACTCCCAGCTTGCAATCCCGGCCTGGCTGCCATCTGTGCCCAGAATGTTCTTTCCCGCATCAGCCACACCCTGTTCCCACCCGTCCTTTAACCCTCTCTATCCACACACTGTGCTTTGTCTTTCCCTTAGGGCCAAACGCTTTACTCAGTAGCTATTGAAGCCTTTCACAGTTGGCTCTTTGCAGGCGCGTAAGGCTGTGGTCCACAGACCCATGTTTTACCGGCAAGAGGAGGGCGATCCCTGCTCTATGCTGTCAGGTGAGTAGCAGCAATTTGAAAGTAGCCATTTACATCCTATAACAACAGTTTGCATATTTCCCTCAGGTTGTGTTCTTGCTTGTTTTGTTTCGCAGGCAGGTGAGGAGAGGGGACAGGAGTGAGACTGTCCTCTCTCTGTCTCCTATGAAAAATGGCATGTTAGTCTCCTGGAAAGCTTTATGAAGTTTGAAATATTAGGTGTGATATGCTTGGGCTGTCGGTTTGGGTTTTTTGTTTGTCTTTTTTTTTTTTTTTTCTTTTCTGTCACTGCGTAGTGGTGATGGTTGTTTTGTTTTGCTTTGCTTTTAATTTAATTTAGTCAGCCGCCAGGGGACATTCATCAGGCACGGCGGGACCGAAGTGAGACAGTGGGGGTGCCCGGGCCACCAACATGCTGAAAGGCCACGTTGCTGGCCTGCTTCCCACACAAAAGCTGTGCCGTGGATGATCAATAACATCCTGATTGGGGAGGAAGTTCTGGCATCGAGCCCCCCGAGGAAGGAGGAGGCGGACACAGAGCAAATGATGATTCTTTCCTGATAGAATTCTCCACGAGTAAATCTTCCTTCCCATTTATTAGCCAACCGTCTGTGACAGGTGGGTCAGGAGGGAGAGGAGCGATGTGTGATTAAATTCCGCTTTTCTGGCAACATCGAATCGTTACATTGTTACATTATTAAAGCCGAACTCGCTCCAGGAGGCTCCTCCTTTAAAATGTATACACCGTTAGTACATTCGCGTGAATTATTCATCAGGAGCTTTATGAAATACTTTGGGCCGAATGGAATTGAGCTAGAAGGTAGGGCGAGAGAGAGAGACAGAGACTCAAGCCCAAAAGCCAGTGGGTGGAGGCCCCCCAGACCCAAAGAGCCGAGCAGAGGGGGCGCTGCCCTGCCTTGGAACTGACGAACGACTTAGATCCCAGAAACGGTGGCTTCGTCCAAGAGCGGCGGCCCAGGAGGTTTTCCCTGCTACCTCTCAGTGTTACTTTCCGAGTGTAGACGCCTCAGCCCTCGGTGACCCCGCTGATGAGTGCTCCCAGCGGCCATCTCCCTCCTGTTGGCACCGCAGGGAGTGAAAATCAAACCAACTCTACCCACTGGGCCCGTGCGGAAACTCGGGTGGGCGTCGAGCCTCCCGCCTGATTGTTGCCCCCGGGGTCGCCCCCACGGGGCTCCTGCGCGATGTGCGTCTGACACGGGGACACCGCGTTCCCGGGGCACATCAGCACGCGGTGGCCTCGCTCAGCCGCCAGAGGAGTGAAGGGGGCAAGGAATGGGACCACGGAGAGCTCAGGCCTTCCTCCCAAGGTCACCGTGTCCAGATAGCCCCAAGGGGAAAGCGTTGAGAAGCAGCGTCACCACGTTCAAGCCCTGTGAACATTCACCCTGAAGAATAAAGAGGAGTTGCTATTGTTACTGCTTCTCTAAAGACAGATGGAGGGGGCGCCTGGGTGGCTCGGTCGGTTGAGCGTCCGACTTCGGCTCAGGTCATGATCTCACGGTCCGTGAGTTCGAGCCCCGCGTCGGGCTCTGTGCTGACGGCTCGGAGCCTGGCGCCTGCTTCCGATTCTGTGTCTCCCTCTCTCTCTGCTCCTCCCCTGTTCATGCTCTGTCTCTCTCTGTCTCAAAAATAAATAAACGTTAAAAAAAAATTACAAAAAAAAAAAAGACAGATGGATGACCTTTGACTTCTGGACACAGAGATTAAGCACTTTGCCTGTTAAAATAAAAAGTAGAGTTTTTAACTTAAAACCAATCTAAAAAGGGGAGCCTGGTGGCTCAGTCAGTTGAGCGTCTGACTCTTGGTTTCGACTCAGGTCGTGATCTCAGGGTTTCGTGGGTTTCAGCCCCACATCAGGCTTTGACTGCATTGCGGGGCCTGCTTGGGACTCTCTCTCTCTGTCTCCCTCTCTGTCCAACCCTCATTTGCACTGTCACTGTCCCTCTCAAATAAATAAACTAAAAAAAAAAAAAATCTAAAAAAATGTGATGTGTAATACCTGAAGACCTCTGGGGTGTGTTACTAAAAGGTATGATTTGTTGCCTCCCTCTCGAGCTCCAAGAACGTGCTAACATACTCCCTAATACCTAATTTTTATTATTATTATTATTATTACTACTATTATTATTGCATAAAGAACAAAAAACCTTCACTCAATCATTTTTTTTTCCAGAAAAGAATGTTGTCACCATATTGTTTAAAAAGTGCTTGCTTACTCTAGTGGAGATATATGGATTTCTGTTTCAAATGAAAGTGAATGGAGGGGCGCCTGGGTGGCTTAGTCGGTTAGAGTCCGGAGCCTGCTTCGGATTCTGTGTCTCCCTCTCTCTCTGCCCCTCCCTCACTCATGCTGTGTCTCTCTCTGTCTCTCAAAAATGAATAAACGTTAAACAAATAATAATAAGAAGAAAGTGAATGGAAACGTTAACTATTACAAACAAACGATGCCCTCAGCTCTTAAGATTTGTCCATCCCGACCGTTCTTCAGGGGTTCCCAGACTGACCTAATTTCCAGTAATTTCTGGGGCAAAAAAATTCCAGAAAGTTCTGGGGGTTTTCTCTATGGGAAAACAGCAGACGCACACACTTACAGCTCAGCACGTTCCTCTGGGGGCCGTCTACTGCCCTGCCCGAACCTTTGTTTCTCTCCTGGAAGGCAAGTCTTACAGCATTGGTATCGGTCTATCTGTCTACAAATGGCAGCCACTAATTTTTTTTTTTAATTTTTTTTTTCAACGTTTATTTATTTTTGCGACAGAGAGAGACAGAGCATGAACGGGGGAGGGGCAGAGAGAGAGGGAGACACAGAATCAGAAACAGGCTCCAGGCTCTGAGCCGTCAGCCCAGAGCCTGACTCGGGGCTCGAACTCACGGACCGCGAGATCGTGACCTGGCTGAAGTCGGACGCTTAACCGACTGCGCCACCCAGGCGCCCCGTCAGCCACTAATTTTAATCACGGTTTGACAGGTGGCTTTTTGCAATTCAGACCTGCCCGTCTCCGGTTCCCCTGCTCTGAGAACTTCATTACCATCATGCCCCAGCACACTCTGCCTTACACAGTATTTTACCTTTCATAGGAAAAAGTGCCCCTTCAACACAGCCTTATTTGCCTGGTTTATTGACCTGACTTCTGCTTGGGAGGCTTTGCACTCTGGCAATTTTCCAGGCTCAAAACACATCCTGCTTCATCCATAGGAATGAATCTCCAAAGGACTGGTCCTGCCCCAGGAGGGAGCAGTCTGGGGTAACAGAAAGGCATGGGAAGTCTCAGCTTTCCAGGACGCAGGTCAGACTAGCCAGTTCCAAAGTTAGTAATTTTACAAGGACAGAATAAAGGATATACACACTCCACCCCCACCCCCTCCATAATTGGTCACAAAGACAAGCAGGCTTCCCTAAGTCACCCCCAAACCACATGATTTCAGGCTGGACAAGACACCTAGAGACAAGGCCAGCTTTGCTCCTGGTTGATTTGATGGGTGCTGGGAAGGCCACTGTAGAGACACAACTAGCTGCCTAGCCAGTGTCTTTCTACACTTTTCCCACGGTCACAGGGCCCTGAAATTGTTTGGGGCAACGGTATACTCAGCTAAAAGATTCCAAAGAATCTAGCCTTCCTTGATTTTAATTTCTAGCCAGTGATTTATTTTGGGAAAATATGAAAATACACTAAAAACGGGCACATACGTTTAAAGCCTTTTTGTACTTCCTCTCTTCCTCTCTGCTTGGAACGCAGTGAGATGGCTAGAGCTCCAACAGCCACATTGGACCCCGAGGTAAACTTGAGAATGTCAGCCTCTGGCTTAGAATGTCAAACAGAAAGATGGACAGAGTTTGGTTCCCTTTAGCCTAGAAGTTAGCAAAACAGTTTTGGACTTTCTACTTTTATAATATTTTTAAGTGTTTATTTATTTATTTATTTATTTATTTATTGAGAGAGACAGACAGACAGAAGGACTGCAAGTTGGGGAGAGGCAGAGAGAGAGGGAGACACAGAATCTGAAACAGGCTCCAGGCTCCGAGCTGTCAGCATAGAGCCCGACGCGGGGCTCGAACTCACGGACCGCGAGATCATGACCTGAGCTGAAGTCAGATGCTTAACCGACTGAGCCCCCTCCAGGTGCCCCTCCACCAGTGAAGGGAGTCGGGAAAGCTGAACTGTAGAGAGACACTTGTGAAGGTCATAGCCCTGAGACACAGGCCGACGGAAGCTGATGCTTGATCACAGATCATAGCACGCCCTCCCCTCCCCCAAACCTTCACTCCACACGAACAGGTTTTCATGCCGCCACAGAATATTCACCAAGATAGACCACATTCTGGGCCACGCCACACCCAAGGACAAAATGAAAGGTGCAGAATACATACACAGTCTGCTCTCAGGCCACAGAATTAAACTAAAGGAAAAAAAAAATCAGTAACAGAAAGATAGCTGGATAACCCTTCAAACGTTTGGAAATTCAACAGCACACTTCCAAGTAAGCCAAAGTCGAAGAAGAAGGAGGTGCAGGAGAAGAAGAAGGGGCAGGAGAAATTTTTAAAATATTTTGAATTTAATGAGAAGGAAAAGATAGCATTAAAATTTGTGGGATACAGGGAAAGCGGTTCGCAAGAGGGCAATATATAGCACTACGTGCACATGTTACAAAAGAAGAAAGCTAAGCTTGCACTTTAGGAAACTAGAAAAAAGAGACCAAAAGAATCAGAAAAGAAATTATGAAAAAAAAAAAAAAGAGTAGAAATTCACATGCAATTGAAAACAGGAAAACCATGAAGAAACCAAAAAACCCCAAAAGTTAGTTTTGGAAAAGGTCAATTAAATGAATAAACCTCTAGCCAGTCCAATGGTGAATTAAGGCAAGACACGAATGACCAGTTTCTGAAATGAGACAGAGGTCATTAATACTGATCTCATGGATTAAAGAATAATAAAAGAGTACTATGAATAACTGTATGCCAACAAATTTGATATTTTTTTAAAATTTTTTTAAACGTTTATTCATTTTTGAGACAGAGAGAGACAGAGCATGAACGGGGGAAGGTCAGAGAGAGAGGGAGACACAGAATCCGAAACAGGCTCCAGGCTCCGAGCTGTCAGCACAGAGCCCGACGCGGGGCTCGAACTCACGGACCGGACTGCAAGATCACGATCTGAGCAGAAGTCGGACGCCCAACTGACTGAGCCACCCAGGCGCCCCAACAAATTTGATATTTTAGACTAAATGAACCAAATTCTTGAAAAGCATAAACTGCCAAAACGTAAACAACAAAAAATTGATAACCTGAGTAGCCCATACTTATTAAAGACATTGAACCCATAATTAATAACATTTTAAAACAGAGACTGCTGGGCTCAAATGGCCTAACTGGTGGATCCTACCAAACATTTAAGAAAAAAATGATACCAACTCTCCACAATTTCTTATAGATTATCCTAGTCCCCAAAACCAGATAAAGACATGACAGAAAGGAAACTAGGAAAGGAAACCGATACCTTTTCTGAACACAGATGCAAAAATCCTCAACACAATATGACCCATTTGAACCCCACATTTTTTTAAATGTTTTTTTTTAAATTTTTTTTAATGTTTATTTACTTTGGAGAGAAAGAAAGACAGAGAGAGAGAGACAGACAGAGAGTGAGCAGGGGAGGGGCAGAGAGTGGGATTTATTCCAGGTATGAAAGGCTGGCTAAACATAAAAAAATCAATCAGTGTAACCAACCACATCAACAAGATAAAGAATAAAAATCATCAGATCATAGGGCACCTGGGTGGCTCAGTTGGTTAAGTGTCTGATTTCGGCTCAGGTCGTGATCTCGGGGTTCGTGAGTTCGAGCCCTGCATTGGGCTGTTTGCTCTCAGCAGAGAGCCCACTTCAGATCCTCCGCCCCCTCTCTCTCTGCTCCCCGCCCCTCTGTCTCATACATAAACCTTAAAAATATCATCTGATCATATAAATTGATGCAGGAAAAGCATTTGACTAAATACAACATCTAATCATACTAAAAACCCTCAGAAAACCAGGAATAGTTGGGAACTTCCTCAACTTGATACATATCTTTTTCTTATGTTTATTTATTTATTTTTGAGAGAGAGAGAGAGAGAGAGAGAGAGAGAGACAGAGCGTGAGCAGGGGAGGGGCAGAGAGAGAGAGGGAGACAGAATCCGAAGCAGGCTCCAAGCTCTGAGCTGTCAGCACAGAGCCCGAACCTTGAGATCATGACCTGAGCTGAAGTCTGACGCTTAACTAACTGAGCCACCCAGGTACCCCATCGACCTGATAAACAACACAAATAAAATACCTGAAAAATGCAGATTTTAAAGCTCTTACAGGGAGTCCTTGAACAGCTTCCCCCAAGAAGAATACCCAGGAAAAGATAGACAAAAGAGGCTAATTAAAGCCAAGTAGAAATAAAGCTGATGGGTGCCTGAACTGGGAGGGTCAGGGGATTTCAGTAGTCTGAGTCCCTAAGAACCACACGTGGCTAGAAAGTGGCAGAAACTGAAGCCATCTTTGGCTCATACAATTAGAGCTCTCTTATCTACAGGATGGGGAGATGAAGTTTTAGTTAACAGGACCAAAGCCTAGAAGAGGCGTATACATGATCACTAAAAACAAAACAACACAAAACAAAACAAACACAAGAGCATTGCCTTGTGTTGCCTATTGCCATCAATTTTCAGGCGCAGTTTGTGGAAAGACAGGTCCCACGCATTCCATCACGTTAGATGTCAAGATTGTGTGACATCAGATCTGCTTACCTGGAGAGTGTCTGCACCCACCACGAACACTGCATTCAGGCGTGTGCACCGACCTCAGGGAGGTCCCATATTTGACGTGCATGACTAGGACTCATCACGGACGTTACACATTAAAGGAGGCAAAACTTTATGCAGCGTGTTAGTTTTAGAAGGACCGAGAGTCCCTGCACACCCAAACTTACGTCAGCATCAGAATGACCTATTGGGCTGGTCAAACCATGGATTGTGGGTTCCCACCCCAAGATTCCCGAATCAGCAGATGGGGCTGGAGAATTTGCATTTCTGACGAGTTCCAGGCGAGGATGAGTAGTCCCAGAGCCCTAATCGTCACTGTTTTGTGTGTGTGTGTGTGTGTGTGTGTGTGTTTTATGTTTATTTTTTTTGAGAGCGCGAGCGCACGTGCACGAGCAGGGGAGGGGCGGAGAGAGAAGGAGACAGAGGATCCCAAGCAGGCTCCGAGCGGTCAGCACAGAGCCCAGCGCGGGGCTCGAACTCACGAACGGTCAGATCTTGACCTGAGCTGAAGCCGGAGGCTTACCCGACTGAGCCACGCAGGCACCTGCCACGGTTTTTGACTAAAGGTGGAGAGGGGGCTTCAAAAGGAACACCATGCCAGCCCCAGAGAGGGTACCCTGTTGAAAGCAGAGTAAACCAGAGTGCCTGATACCAAATCGTTTACCATTTGATATATTTCAAGTGCCTCGTTATCTACTTCACCGGATTCTAACAGACTTGAAGTAGTTGGTATTTGGCCCGTTGGCTCGAGAAGTAAATGATTCAGAGTTCCAAGGGGCGAAGCCAGTTTGGCACTGAAAATAACGACAACGAGGGCTTCCGGCCACAGGCAATTCTGATGTTACTTGCAACGTCTGTTGAGGTTTGGGGCCCATTTGCCGCGGGAGATTACAATGCGTCAATCACACTACGGTTCCCATTATTTGTCTTCATCGCCCTCCAGGCTGGACTTTTTCTGATCTGTAGAACAGAGAGCTAGCAAGCTGGTGTGCTTTGCAGCCATCACATTTATGCTGATTTTTTTACACAACAGAAAACTAAGGCAAGAGAACTAAAGGACTCATTCAGGAAGCTGAGGTTACTCTTTAGTCAGAGAGAAAACATTTGTTAGATGACTTTACGCAGTCGGCCGACTTCAACGAAAGAACATGAGTTTCTTAGGGAGACTTGTTTGTTTTTTTCCTTTTTTCCTTTAAACTGGGAGAACATAGGGGTATTCCTTTGCATTGTGAGCGTTTTCATAAGAAACTGCGAAGATGCAGGTTATTCGATTCAAAAATCTTTTAGTAAACTACATCATAATCTGGATTGGAGGCTCTCTCCTCCACTGTTGACATAAATGGGTGGTTACTACCCCGATCCAGCTAGAATGTAAGGCATATCTCAAGGCTTGTGCTACAATGGAATCATTTCTTGGCCGAGATGCCACAGCCACATTCACATTTGATGAGGCACAGTTAAATTAGTTTTAATGTTTATTTTTGAGAGAGAGAGAGAGAGAGAGCACGAGCAAGGGAGGGGCAGGGAGAGAGACAGAGAGAGAGACAGAGACAGAGAAAGAGACACAGAATCTGAAGCAGGCTCCAGGCTCTGAGCTGTCAGCACAGAGCCCGACAGGGGACTCGAACTCACGAGCCGTGAGATCCCGTCCTGAGCCGAAGTCAGACACTTGACCAACTGAGCCACCCAGGTGCCCCTTACGAGGCACATTTAAAACGATGTCCCCAAAGCAGATGAAAGCTCCAAGGTAAGGGGGTCAGACGTTTTGCTAATAGATGAAGACAGACATGAGGTTTCTTTCTCCTCCTGCTAAATATGAAAAAAGATAGCTTGGTGCCCAAGTGGACCCACAGAGGCACCCCGCAGAAAGAAAGAGGCTGAGAGAAATGAGGAAGGAAAGAAGGAAACGAGGGAGGGGTAGAGAACAGAACAGGATAGCTCCTGAGTGGGAACGAAACTTGATGGCACAGGGTTTCAAGATACACCTGCTTTGAGCTCCTCGTCCGCACTGCTAAATGCGCTGACCCCAGGCTTTGTTATTTTACTGTTCTTCACGTCATCCAGCGGCTCCCCAAATATATGTTGGGTTGGGAGTGAAGCCTGGGGATGAAAGGGGTGGGGAGAAAGAAGGACTTCCAGAAAGAATGACAGAGATGAACCACGATTGCCTGTGGGGCTGGCTGGCTGCCACCATGACCGTTGCTCATTTTTTTCTTTGTGAAAAACAAACAAAATCTCCCGATTCACCCTCCTCCTGGAGTCTCAGAATTTATCACCAGTTATGGTCTAAGATCTGTGGAGTCAGAGGGAGAACACAATAACCAGGGAGCTCATTCCCTGAGATGAGTTCGTCGGTTTTAAGTCCCGTTGGCTCAGTGCTGTGGAAGGGGTAAGAGGCCACCCTCCGCGACCGAGTCGCCCGAGACCTCCCGGGGCAGCTGCGGAAATCGGAGGTGAAGGGGTGATCAGGACCAGAGTCGCACCATTGCCACGGCTGTGACTCTGAGGACGGGGCTGCTGACCCAGAGGTCAAGCTAAGGGAGGAGCTCAGAGGGAAAACACCAAGCCAGCTGGTCTAACGCCAGCATCCAGGAGGACGTCACAGAGCCTCCCACAGAGAGGGCTCTGCCTCCCACCCTAATGTGACAGCTGACTCAGGTTAACCACCCAAGGCGAGAGAATTGCTTCTTTTTTTCTTTCCAATATGAAATGTATTGTCCAATTGGTTTCCATACGACACCCAGTGCTCCTCCCAACAGGTGCCCTCCTCCATGCCCATCACCCACTTTCCCCTCCCTCCCACCCCCCATCAACCCTCAGATTGTTCTCAGTTTTTAAGAGTCTCTCGTGATTTGGCTCCCTCCCTCTCTTTTTTTTTTCCTTCCCCCCCCCCCCACCACGGTCTTCTGTTAAGTTTCTGAGGATCCACATAAGAGTGAACGCATATGGTACCCGTCTTTCTCTGGATGACTTATTTCACTTAGCATCACACGCTCCAGTTCCATCCGCGTGGCTACCAAAGGCCAGATCTCATTCTTTCTCATTGCCACGTAGTATTCCATGGTGTACGGAAACCACGATTTCTTTATCCGCTCATCAGTCGATGGACACTTAGGCTCCTCCCATAATTTGGCTGTTGTTTCTTACAATGAGGAGAAGCTCCCAGGGCAAAGTAGCTCGTCGACCTTCTAATTACGGGGAGCAAACCACACAGCGCTTAAGAAGGGGGACATATAAGGGCACATTATTAAGAGATTAAATAACAATAACTATTAGCACCTGTAACCTAAAGACGCCACAGGGATGGATACACAATCAACCCATTTGTAGGCTGCAGTTGAGGGCAGGTGAGGGATTCTAAGGAAGCCCAACTCTTAAGGAACAAATTTCATTGCCTAATAAACATATTGAAGGGAAAGAGGTAAAATGGAAACAAGTACGTTATCTTCCCGTGAAAACAGAGACAAAAGACTACCGACATTGCTACGATTATGCAGTGGAACCACTTAGGGCTTCCGGCGATGTAACTGCGTAACCAACTCTCCAAACAACCCTGTTTGAAATATGAAGTCTTTTGCAGACAAGTCCTTTGCAAGGGGCTACAATTCATTTACTGACAAATGACAGCAACCCGTAGACAAAGGAGTCCACAACTGGCAACCGAATCACGGCTACAGGTTGCTTTGGGGAATACAACAAAAATTCTCCTCGCCTTTTGGCCCGATTTCCTCTCCTGGAGAAAGCGATTCCCATATTTTCTGGTGATACCGACAGAGACATAATTTTAAACACAACTTAATATGAGAACTGCACGAAGCAAGCTTAACTCTAAATCCTGAATTAATATCACCTTGATTTTAGACTCTGAAGTTGGTGCTTTGCGGTGACAGGCAGGTGAAGACACTGGTTTTCAGAGGCTGCGGCTGGTGGTGTTTTCCTGGGGAGGTGGGGAGGGTCCACGCCGTAGGACCTGGAATTGGAGAATGAATCAGAGAACACACTTGTGCTCTTCTGAGTAATCCCGGCCCTTTCCGCCTGGGCCACCTAGCCCATCTGGGGACCCCTGGGGGAGAGGCTTCCGGGCCACCGTCCGCTCTCTCGCTGGGCTCCTGAGTCTGCCGCCCTGGATGCCCTGCGTGGCTTACCCCACAGTGACCTCCGGCCAGGGAGCAGAACAGAGAGGTGTGTCTGCCCCTCGGCGGGCTGGGAGAGCTCAGGGGAGCCTGGTGTGTGCCCTCCCGGGACTGTCAGGGTGGCTTGGACGGTCCCGCCGTAGCCCACAGACCGTTATTGCAGACCAGGGAGCCCCTCTGATGAGGGGCTGGCATCTGGAGGCGGGGGCAGCAGGACAGCATCCTGCGGCTGGCGCCACCTCCTGGAAGTTGGGGGGATTGCCTCTGAGGAGCTTAAAAAATTCCACCTTGAACCCTGGACAGAAAGGCGTGGGGGTGCACCGCCAGGAGCCTCAGGGCACACCCGAGGGGCCCCCTGTGAGAGGTTTTGGGGGCGGGGAACCTCTTCAGCAAACAGACGGGGATTTCTTCCTTCCTTTGTGGCAATTTACCCCTCTCTTCCCAGTGAGATCAGGCTGACCCGCCACGTGTGGTGTGGCCGCGTTCCCGGCAACCTCCTCCACGGAAGCCACGTTGGGAATTTCAGGATCCCAACGAGGGCGGTGCGCCCTTTGGTTCGCATGCGGTGGTGCGACGAAGGAGGCCCGCTGGGGCACCGGAGCTAATCTCGTGTGTCCATCCCTTTGCCCGCAGCTCTGGGCTCAGAGGCGTCCCTCTCACAGCTTGAGACTGAGTCCAGGGCGGGGATTGACGCACCGAGATCGGCGTGGGGCACCCGGGAGGCTCCGGCCCCGGAGCGTGGGACTCGGTTTCCACTCAGGCCATGATCTCACGGTTGGTGAGACTGAGCCCCTCTGTGGCGATAGCACGGGGCCTGTTTTGGTTTCTTTCTTTCTCCCTCTCTCTCTCTGCCCCTCCCTTGCTCGCTCCCTTTGTCTCTATCAAATGAATACAGTTAAAAAAAAAAAAAAAGATATAGGCAAACACTGAAAATCACCCCTGTCTGCCTCTGCCTCTCTTTCTTTTTCTTGCTTTCTTTCCTTCTTTCTTTCTTTCTTTCTTTCTCTTTTTTTTTTTTTTTCTTTTTTTCTTTTTGCTTTCTTTCTTTCTTTTCTTTCTCTTTTCTTTCTTTCTTTCTTTCTTCCTTTTGCTTTCTTTCTTTCTTTCTTTTGCTTTCTTTCTTTCTTCCTTTTGCTTTTTCTTTCTTTTGCTTTCTTTCTTCCTTTTGCTTTCTTTCTCTTGCTTTTTCTTTTTTTTCTTTTGCTTTCTTTCTTTCTCTCTTGCTTTCTTCCTTTCTCTCTTTCTTTGCTTTCTCTCTTTCTTTTGCTTTCTTTCTTTTGCTTTCTCTTTTTTCTTTCTTCTTTCTTTCTTCCTTTTGCTTTCTTCCTTTCTTTCTTTTGCTTTCTTTCTTTCTTTTGCTTTCTCTTTTTTCTTTCTTTTTTCTTTCTTTCTTCCTTTTGCTTTCTTTCTTTCTTTTTATTATTATTATTATTATGTTACTTTTTTTTCTGGGAAGCCACTTCACAACAGCTGGCTGCATGGCTGCACCTCCTCGTGCATCATGGAGACGCTCGTGGCTTCTCACCAAAGGGGGGCTTGGATGGGATGCAGAACAGACAACTAAAGAAGCAAGACAACGTGAATAGTTTGAAAACAGCTGGGAGACAGAGACCACGGATGGAGGGGTCCTTCAGGGGACAAGGACGATACCTCACAAGGAGATGAGCATGATCCAGGCAGAGACGGGAGGGAAGGGCTTTGGGGCAAAGAACCCGGCAGGACTATCTGTGCTCGGTGTATTTCTGGAAGCAAGGATGGATTGATTGCCCAAAGTAAGGACAAGCCAATGCAGGACAGAGAAGCCACCTAACTAGGAGTTTTCTTTGATAGAGGTTACACTCAAAAGAGACATCAGCATTTATTGAGCAACTGTTATATGCCAGGTACTCTGCTATACGTCAGGAATACAATGGTATGAAGGCACACATAATCCCTGCCTTCACGAGAGGCAGTTCATAGAATATTTAGTTATAAATGATTCAAAAATTATAAGGACACAATATGTCCTCATGAAACGGCCACTGACTTCCTGACCCAACATGTCGTCATTTTCCTCCAGAGGACACACAGAGGTTGTAGATGGAACCACACAGTGGGGACCCAAGAGAAGAAGCCAAGAGACCCCGCCAGGTAACCTGGCTCAGTCAGCACGGGCTGCATCTTTTTGGCGAGTTGACTTTCTCAACATCCCGTTCCTGTTCTTGAAAATGGGTCAAGCAATATCTGCTTTTCAGAACTATTGTGAAAATAAGCCATTTGCGACCTGTACTGCACGTTCCTGAACTATGTGAGTGACTCAATACATTATAGCTGCCAGTGCTCGTGAGAGCAATGTTCCCCATCACTTTAGTGTCCGGTGAGCCTTCAACCGACAGAGCAGAGGGAGGATGAAAACGGGATCAGATCGAGGGGTTATCTGTCCACGTGACTTAAGCCAAGATTGAGGTGCGGTCCAGGTAAGAGGACTTGAGGTGGAATTCAGGTCTAATTTCAGGAAGGACTTCTTGGGGACTGGGGCAGACTGCCTCTTTCCTGTTGGTTAACACTGGCAAGAGGAAAATGGGTATTTATTTTCCTGCATGATTGTAGAACTGAGCCTGATAAGTCTTCCGAGAATTTTCCAGATTACAGCACAAAGATAAGACCTTACTTAAGGTCTTTACCATCCATCCCTGGATGTGCTGACTGTTCCAGGAGCAACTCACTGACCTGAATGAATGTTTTATTAAAACTGTCCCCAACCACCTTGTTGGAAGAAATTGTGCCTAAGGAAGCATGGTTTTATACGCTTTCTTATGAACTCATGAAAGGAACAAAGGATGATATACGAGGCACAAATAAAAAAATTGATGAGAAAAAGTCCAGGAGTCAGGTCTCACTTTATGGAAGCCGTGAAGAGGTGAGAGTCAGAACATAGAAAACTCTATTTTTTTCCTATTGATGTGGCTTTTCTGTCGCCCTGCAATGCTTCCTTGTTAATACTTTCACAGCTACTACGCTAATTTTTAAAAAATATGGTCTATTAAAATCCTTTTGTAAACCTCAGACCCCAGTGGTTCCTGCAGAGGATTGGTATGGAAACACAGTGAGAGTTTCCAGACGAGCCCCAGGTACACTTGGAGGAGACTTTGTGAAGCCCTTTGAAACCAGCTTCGTATGTCTACATGCATAAATCTTTGTCTCAAAATTCTGAGCATGTTGCCCATACTGTGTTTTATTTTTGCTGAGCATTGCCCCATGGACATTGGCATGTTATTAAATGCTCTCTGACTATCCCCCAAAGCAGACAGATCAAGCTCTCCTACGACTTACTAGTCATCAGGCCACACCTTTCTCAAGACCCGCAGAACCAGAAGACTAACTGGTGGGCTGAGGTCTGGCCAGTTCCTGAGTCAAAGACTCTGCTACCCACATGGGGAGGGCTCTGGAAATTGCCGTGGTGCCCTAAGCCTGTGGCTCAGCATGGCCCAGAAGAGAGTGCTGGGTCCCCGTGGAGCCACTAAGCTGCACCTTCCCTCTTATCCTGGAAACAGTTTCCAGTTCACCCACTCGGTCAAGGAAGGTTATGCTGTGATGTCCCGATGAGCACATTACACCCCCACCCAACCCGTATGTGAAGCCGCCCATGCTAAGCAGCACCCACTCATGGTCCTGCTCAGCTCTTGGTGTCCCTGCCCCCAGGGGTCCAGATCCAGATTCTGGAACCCACCCGCCCCTGGAGCTGGCCACGTGGCCACGTGTCCCGAGACACTCTGCGGCTGGCTGATTTCATTCCTGCCTTTTCTTTTTTTTTTTTTTTTTTTTTTTTTTTTTTTAAAGGACTAAGGAAAATCTGGGTGGTTGCCTTTTTACATTTTTTTTTTTTCAACGTTTATTTATTTTTTTTTTTTTGGGACAGAGAGAGACAGAGCATGAACGGGGGAGGGGCAGAGAGAGAAGGAGACACAGAATCGGAAACAGGCTCCAGGCCCTGAGCCATCAGCCCATAGCCTGACTCGGGGCTCGAACTCACGGACCGTGAGATCGCGACCTGGCTGAAGTCGGACGCTTAACCGACTGCGCCACCCAGGCGCCCCCATTCCTGCCTTTTCTCATCAGGAACCTGTTGGCCCGGAAACGCCCCTTTCCCAGATTCCCCTTGTCTGCCAGCTCACGCTGCTGGGTCCCTGCATCCTCAGAGGAAGCCCACACAGGTCAGGCCATGGGACCCAGTCACAAAAGCAAGGCCCTAAGAAGGTCCCTAAAAGAGTCAAGGCGGCTGCCTCGTGATGGGCAGCGGCGTGGAGGGTGGGCGTAGTCACTGCCTCGGCAGAGGCAGGTGGGGCTAGAGAGAGAGAGAGCAGAAGAGGCTCCTCTTGCCCCCATGCCTGCCCTCCCCCCACCCCGGACCTTCCCTGCAGCTCCCACGGCCGGTAACGGTCTCAGCAGGACCATTGCTTGTGGACTTTACCCCTTTTCTCTTTACTTCAAGAAAGCCCGGCGAGCATCTGGGCTCACTCTGGAATGCGGCCGGGCTTCAGGTCTCACCTCTCCCCTACACAGCCTCCTTGGTCTGCTGCCACTCGTGTCTCCCCTCGGGGCGCCCGCCCTCCCTGTGGCAGAGCCACCTTCCTTCAAAATCACACTGTGCTCCTCTGCTGGAGAACTCTGGTTGCTGGTGCACTGAGGCCTAAACTCCTTTGTTGGCCTGTAAATACCTTTCCCCTCACAGTTTGCTTCCAATGGCCTACTACCCTATCCCATCACCTCCATGATCAGATTCTTCCGCAAGAACAGAAATCCACAATAATAGTGACTCGAATGAGGGAGCTTATTTTCGCCTTGTAAGAAAACCCACACACAGGTAATCCAGGGCTCTGTTCCATGAAATGCTTGGAGACCCGGGCTCCTTCGAGCTCACTGCGCTGCAAGACCTCATGGTCCCAGGTGGTGGCTACAGCTCCAGCCTTTGCGTCTGCGTTCCAGGCAGGAGGATGGAGGAAGGGATGAAGGAGGGGTAAAGGATCCCGGACAGTTGTCTTTTAAGAACGTTTCCAGAAACTTCAGCCACAAGCAATTTTGGCCGCACCCATGAACCTTCAACCACAGTGAACTTCTTACCATCTCCCCAAAGGGCCACACCCTTCGTGCACCCCGTGTGTGTCAGCACCCTTTCTTTTCCTTCTGGAATTTTCTTCTCCTCCTTCTCGGCCTGAGAAGAAAATGCCAATCGATCCCTCGTGACGTGTCAGCTCATTTCTTCTCTTTAGTTAACACCTGCTGGATGCCGCCACCGACCTGAGAAGGGCACGTGCATTCGTCCACTTCCACAGCTTCGGCGGAAACCGCGTCCTGTCATCAGCCCCCTTGACGGATAACCCGCAGCGCGGCCGTGTTGAGGTTCCCAACGGCGTGCGATGTCCCAGAGCCCGTGCCTGGCCCACCGCCCCTCACGGCTTCTCTGCTAGTCGCACCCTCCCCACCGGTGCCTCAGCACTTGGCCACACTTCACCCCGGTGCCCCTGGGCCCGGAGCCCAAACTTACAGTGTGTGTGCCAGTGTGTGGAGGGGCGAGGGCGGCCGGGGGGACGTGAGAGGAATTGCAACCCAGCAGGGCACCCTGGGTCAGAGCCCAGGGGGGGACCAGTGGGGCAGAGGGAGGAGCAGGGCGTTCAAGTCCCGTTCCCTCTGGGCCTCCTGCGTCAGGTGCTGGGACCCAGAGAGGAGCGGGGTCACAGCCCAGCCGGGAGAGGACCACGAAGACGATAAAGAACGACAGGCCGCACTGAGGGCACGGCTGTCACCAAGGGCTGGCCTGGCTGGGGTCTCACCCTTGCTAAGGAAGGACAGCTCGCTGTGACCCCCCCCCCCGCCACTGCACACAACTGTCTGCAAAGTAGGGGTGCTGCTTCCCCAAGAGTCAAGTGTGCACGTTGGCCAAGGGGGACACGCCCTCCATCCACTAGAGATGGGAAGAATTTCCACCGACAGGTGGACAGAACACTGTTCCCGCAGCAAGAGTGGGTGAGTAGAGAAGCCGGGGTGAGAGATCACAGGTGACAGGAAGGCGGTGGTGAGTGGACCAGCGTGGCCAGAGCCAGGGGGCTATGAGGCTGGAGTAGTGATTGTGCCAGAACCCCGCCAAAAACCAGCCCGAGTGCCACACGAGTACGTTTGCGTGTTATTTTGTTTACAGTGGGAAGCCACTTAAGTACACGAGGAGCAGTGGTTCTGGGTATCTTGAAATATCTTTGCAGGGAGGAAGGATCGGTGACGGGAACATCAATCAGGAGGCCACTGCAACGTTCAAGGGACATGTAATAAAGACTTGAGACAAGGCAGTGGCAAATGGGAGCCGATGCTGCAGATAAATCTCTTTTCGGAAGAGGAACTTAAGATTGTGTCTTCTCAACGAAGCCACTCCTCTGTGGCCCGAATCCAGTCCGCCTCCTCCGGTCGGGCAGGCTGAGCGGGGCACCCCGTAATGGATGGCTCCCCTCAAGTCAGGGGACAAGGCGGCCCCTGCTCTGAGCGTCTGAAACACGGAGGGGGATAAATCTACACTGCCTTCTCAGACAGACCTCCAGCGATGGGATAAATCAAAAAGTCCCAGCCAAGCAAGGAATGGAAACAAAAAATATTGGAGACAGCAAGGAGGGACCAGCAAACAAGGGACAAATAAAATAATAAGGATTTTACACTCGGAGGAGGATGGATCGCGCGCCCCAGACAGGAGGCCGGGCAGAGGCAGGAAGAGGAAATCGGTTACGCATGTTTAATTGAACAGTTCAGGAAACCCAGTCACCGGCTGCATCCAAGCACAGGGCTGGGCCTTGCCACTCTCTGGAAATGGCTTCCTCTAGAAGTCCCCGTGGCCTGACGATATCTCTGTGGGAATGGCTACCCACCCGCCAGTCCAATCCTTGTCTCCAGTACCTGCTTCCAGCCCCAGAGCTGGAGAGCCAGGCACCCTCTGTCCCCTTGCCCTGTGGCTGCAAGTGGCCCCACGGGAGGTGAGGGGCAGGCTGCTGGGGGCTTGTGGGAAACGCGCTTCTTTCTTTGTCAAATAGAGAAATTCTCTCACCTCTCCGGCAGCCCCGCTTTCTGCCTTGGGATGTTGTTATGTGAGCATGCGGCACCTGCAATTATGGAAGCCACTCTGCGAACCTAAGAGAAATGGCAGGAGAACTCTAGAGACTCTGAGGAAGTTCCGCCATCTTGGAATTAGGGCTTTGAACCACTTGTCTTCTTGTTAAATAAATAAACAGAGTATGTTCCTATGGTTTAAGCAGCTGCTGGTTGGGCTTTCTATTTCCTGCAGTTGAACATCTCCTGGAATGATACAGCCCAAGTAAAGGGGCTGGCCCAATGGTACCTGGATGTAAGCTGGTCCTAGCTGTCTAGTGAGTACACTATACCCAGGCAGTGATGGGGTATTATTGACTGGGTCTTTCTGCACCCTTTTCTCCTGGAAAAAAGAAAAAAGAGGCCCGTCTACAGAACTGATGAATAATTATAATAACAAATAATTATTTTTAACATCTCAACTGAAATTATCCATTCTCTCTCCCCAATTTCCAGACAGGACACAATATGTCTATTTTATTTTTTTATTTTTTTTTATTTTTATTTTTTTTTTCAACGTTTATTTATTTTTGGGACAGAGAGAGACAGAGCATGAACGGGGGAGGGGCAGAGAGAGAGGGAGACACAGAATCGGAAACAGGCTCCAGGCTCTGAGCCATCAGCCCAGAGCCTGACACGGGGCTCAAACTCACGGACCGCGAGATCATGACCTGGCTGAAGTCGGACGCTTAACCGACTGCGCCACCCAGGCGCCCCACAATATGTCTATTTTAATAAAACAAACACGAACTTCTTGATGATGTACATTTCAATGACAGGTTATTTATCGACCAAAAACTTTCCCACCTCCATAACGTATGGCAAGCCTTCTGCTTCAGAGACTGGTATGTTCTTCTCATTTTTTGTTTTTTGTCTTTATTCCTGAAGTTACTTGGGGATGACATGATAAAGATGTTCTGATGTTAAGCAATTAGGTATACTGATTACAATTAAGTTTTGAAAAGATCAAATTTTTAATTTCCACAAGTCTCTATGTTGCTATATTCTTTTTTTATATATATATTATTTATTTTGAGAGAGAGGGAAAGTGCAAGTCAGGGAGAGGCAGAGAGAGAGAGGTGGAAAGAGAGAGAGAATCCCAAGTAGGCTCTGAGCCATCAGTACAGAGCCTGATGCAGGGCTGGATCCCATCAAACTGTGAGATCAAGACCTTAGCTGAAGTTGGATGCTTAACCTACTGAGTCACCCAGGAACCCCTATGTTGGTATATTCTTGTGAATTGTTTCAGCCCACATCATTTGCAGGCGGTCTCTAACAAGGGATTAAATCACTAAAAAATGTTAAACAAGGCATTGGGGATGGATGAACCTCGTGCAGCAGACATGTGTGTGCAGCTAGAGTGTGAATTGAATTTACCTTGAATTCCATCAATACCTTGTCTTACAGGTCAAGACATTAAGATTTTCGCTACTGGGTTTTTAAAAGTTTCTTTTAGGTGTTGGCATAACCAGATCATTAAAAAAAAAAAAAATCCACGTCAGTTTTTGGGAAATTAGGTTAATTCCATCCACCAGAACTAACACATTGAAGAGCTTCAAGTAACATTTGCTAAATGATCTCTTGAATTTGCTGCTACACGTCTGCACTCAGAAAGTTGTTCTTAAAAAAAAACAAAACTTTGAAGCACAATTTTACTTCAGTTGTCTCCTCACATGCCAGATTTTTAAGACCCACAATACCCTCAATGTCTCTCACAGGCAATAACAGAAGAACACTAATGTGTGTGCCTGAAACGAAGTTCTTTACTTGGTTCTAACTAATTTGCGTGTGATCCAGCACTCATAATGGCGCAATTCAAAACTGATTTAAAATACTGAATGTGGAGGCAGTTCAGAAAAAAAAGGAAAAGGCATATATTAGTAAGTGATTAACTACCATCCCAGGAGACTCGGAATTCTATAAGCTGCAGGTCTATTATTTAAGACAAGTCTGTTGTCAAAACTAGATCATTGATTCATAATTTATAGTAAAAGTTTCCTGAGTTTTGATGCTGCTTATACAGTGCCCAACCTGACCTCATTTAAGACAAGTCTGTTGTCAAAACTAGATCATTGATTCATAATTTATAGTAAAAGTTTCCTGAGTTTTGATGCTGCTTATACAGTGCCCAACCTGAGCATCATGGTCTAGCACTCGCTGTGATGCAGCGCCCCTCACCCGGGAGTAATAGAGTGAGCCAGAAAAACACAACACCGGCTCGTGAGCGCTCATTCCACGAGCCTGATCTGTTTGATGCATTATTTTTTTTAACATTTATTTATTTTTGAGACAGAGACAGAGCATGAACGGGCGAGGGGCAGAGAGAGAGGGAGACACAGAACCGGAAGCGGGCTCCAGGCTCCGAGCCGTCGGCACAGAGCCCGACGCGGGGCTCGAACCCACGAACCGTGAGATCGTGACCTGAGCCGAAGTCGGATGCCTCACCGACTGAGCCACCCAGGTGCCCCTATATATAGTTGTTTTAATTAGTTTTTTCATTCAAGAATAATTGGATTGTGAAAATGCAGTTCGAATATTTTATTTTATTTTTTTTTCAGCTTTTTTTTTTTTTTATTTTTTTTTATTTTTGGGACAGAGAGAGACAGAGCATGAACGGGGGAGGGGCAGAGAGAGAGGGAGACACAGAATCGGAAGCGGGCTCCAGGCTCCGAGCCGTCGGCACAGAGCCCGACGCGGGGCTCGAACCCACGGACCGTGAGATCGTGACCTGAGCCGAAGTCGGATGCCTCACCGACTGAGCCACCCAGGTGCCCCTATATATAGTTGTTTTAATTAGTTTTTTCATTCAAGAATAATTGGATTGTGAAAATGCAGTTCGAATATTTTATTTTATTTTTTTTTCAGCTTTTTTTTTTTTTTTTTTTTTTTTTTTGGGACAGAGAGAGACAGAGCATGAACGGGCGAGGGGCAGAGAGAGAGGGAGACACAGAACCGGAAGCGGGCTCCAGGCTCCGAGCCGTCAGCCCAGAGCCCGCCGCGGGGCTCGAACCCACGGACCGCGAGATCGTGACCCGGCTGAAGTCGGACGCTCAACCGACTGCGCCGCCCAGGCGCCCCTATTTACTCTTGAGACAGACACCGAGCATGAGTGGGGGAGGGGCAGAGAGAGAGGGAGACACAGAACCGGAAGCGGGCTCCAGGCTCCGAGCCGTCGGCACAGAGCCCGACGCGGGGCTCGAACCCACGGACCGCGAGATCGTGACCCGGCTGAAGTCGGACGCTCAACCGACTGCGCCGCCCAGGCGCCCCTATTTACTCTTGAGACAGACACCGAGCATGAGTGGGGGAGGGGCAGAGAGAGAGGGAGACACAGAATCGGAAGCAGGCTCCAGGCTCCGAGCCGTCGGCACAGAGCCCGACGCGGGGCTCGAACCCACGGACCGCGAGATCGTGACCCGGCTGAAGTCGGACGCTCAACCGACTGCGCCGCCCAGGCGCCCCTGTTTGATGCATTATTAAACCGGGAGCAGTAGCTGTGCCATCCGGGGCCTGTACCAAGATGGGGATGCTCAGAGAAAATGAAGGTGCACTTTGGACTCCGACCTGAATTGCTGCTTTTAAAAAAAGGGGGGTAAAACCTCTTTTGGAATCTGAAGAGCAAGTTTGTCACCTCTGGCTCACATCAAACGAACAGCCCGTCCTCATGCCTCTTCGGTGTGTGTGATCTGCGATAATTCCTCTCTGCATCCAAGGTCTTCCGGGTGTCGACTCCGCACAGAAGACCCGCGTTGCCGGGCCATCCTCTAGGACAGACGAAAGGATGTAGTGTTTCACTGCCAGGCTCGCTAAGCATCACAGGGCAGGAACCTCACAGACCTCACTTCTGTATCCTGCTTGCTTCTGGTGTTTGAAGGCCTGAATATATGTGCTTCGAGTAGCCTGAGGTGGGGAGGTGAGTGAGTGGAACGGCCACGGAGACCAATCCCCCAGCTTCTCTTACCCGCTGTGTGCTGTGAACCGACATTCGTTTGTGTCCCCCACCACCCCCCCAGCTTCACGCGTGGGAACCCTCTCCCCCCGTGTGATGGTGTTAGGAGCGGGGGGGAGCTCGGGGAGGTGGTTAGGATCAGATGACATCATGAGGGTAGAGCCCCGTGATGGGATTAGTGCCCTTAGAGGGGTCCCAAGAGGGCCTGCTTCTCCTATTGTTCTCTACCCTGTGGGACCACAGTCTGGAAGGGGGCTCTCGCTGTACGATCTCAGACTTTCAGCCTCCAACTGAGCAACTTGTGTTCTTTTTATATATTTTGAAGTGTATTCATTTATTTTGAGAGAAACAGAGTCTGCACAAGTGGGGAAGGGGCGGGGGGGGGGGGGGAGACAGAGAATCCCAAGCAGACTCCAGCTGCGAGCACGGAACCCGAAGTGCAGCTGGAACTCACGAGACCGACAGATCATGATCTGAGCTGAAACCAAGAGTCAACGCTCTTGGTCAAGAGTCAATGCTCAACATGCTGAGCCACCCAGGTGCCGTGAGAAATTTCTGTTCTTTTATAAGCCACCCAGTGTGTGGTATTCTGTTACAGCCGCCCAAACAGATTAAGATGCTGTGCAACGGTGGGGAGTGTTTGCTTGCTGAGTGTCTGTTTCCTGCCAAAAAGGGTCTATAAGCATCTGTGAGATCTGTCTTAGTCTACTTGGGCTGCTATGACAAAACGGTCATAGACGGGGTAGCTTAGACCACAAGTATCTATTTGTTACAGTTCTGGAGGCCGAGAAGTCCAAGATGAAGGCACTAGCAGGTTGGTGGCTTGTGAAGGCCTGTTCTGGGGCTTGTGGGCACCATGTGTGCCCCATGCTGTGGTAGAGAGCAGAGAGCTAATCTCAGCCCCCCAAGTTCCCACCTCCAACTACCATCACCTGGAGGGTTAGGTTTTCAACATATCAATTCTGGGGGGAAGGGGACACAAATATTTAAGCCATACTAAGGATTAACTATCAAAATAAATCAAATCCACATGGGGGAATAAGGAGAATTATATATTGCTATTTATTAGTATTATATCTGTACTTCATTGTCAATTATAAAAAGCATCTTATTTCAGCTAATAAACCACTGTTCCCTAGGGAATTGTAAACTGATATTCGATCATCTTCAGAATAAAACAATAATAATTCATAGAACACACACAAAAAAATCTAGCACCCCAAAAAGTAAAACTCACAGTGACAGGCATGCAGTTGTCCTTATATAGAGAGAAGGAAATAAGATGAACAACCAGGAAAAAACCAATTAATAGTAAAAATGCCCACAGAAGTGATGGAGAAGATGAATATCATTAGAAGATCCATCATCTGTGTCCTCTGTGTATTTAAGACAAGTAGAGGAAGACATAAAGCCAAAGAGGAGAGAACTGGGAAACACACAAAAGAATCAAAAGGAACTTTTAGAGTTGAAAAAATACAATGTCTGAAGTGAAAAACAAACTGGGTAAAATTAATAGCAGATTAGACATTATCAAAGAAAAGATTAGTGAGTTTAAGGACGTTGCGATAGAAATCAACCAAAAGGAAACACAGAGAGTAAATGAGAATTAAAAAAAAAAAAAAAAAAAAAAAAAAAAGGAACAAGGCATCAGAGGCTATGTTACCATCAATGTATCTTTTAGAACAAGAATTCCATTACCGAGGATGAAAAGATACCTCTAGGCTCCGGGAGTTAAGTGGGTAAGAGGATATAGCAACAATAATGAATGTGTGCATACTTCATAACAGAGTACGGAAGTAGGAGAAGCAAACCCAGAGTCAAATGAAAGAAGAAATAGATGTTCTGGTGGTTTCAACACTCCTCCTCAGTAGCTGACAGAACAAGTTGAAAACCTGTAAGGACATAAAAAATGCGAACAGTGCGATCAAGCAATTCGATCTCAGTGACATTTATAGAAGATTCCAACCAACAACAGCAGAAGACACATTAAAAAATTTTTTTTTCACATTTATTTATTATTGAGAGACAGAGAGAGACAGAGCATGAGCAGGGGAGGGGCAGAGGGAGGGGGAGACACAGAATCCGAAGCAGGCTCCAGGCTCCGAGCCGTCAGCCCAGAGCCCGACGCGGGGCTCGAACTCACGAACCGGGAGATCACGACCTAAGCTGAAGTCAGACGTTCAACCGACTGAGCCAGCCAGGCGCCCCAGAAGACACATTTTTTTTTCCACATGCCATAAGCCATATTCTGGGCTGTCAAGCATATCTGAATAATCTTAAGAGAATAAAAATCATACCAAGTTGCCTATCTGCTCCAATTAAGTAAAGTAATTGCTCATATTAATTAAAATGTTGAGTACTTTTTAATTAAGCAATTAAAATAGAATTCAATAACAGAAAGATATCTGGACAAATGTCCAAATATTTAGACATTGAACAGAATGCTTATCAGTAACTCTTGGGACAAAGATGAAATCACAACACATCAAAATCTGTGTAATGTAGCTAACACACGGTAAAATTCATTGCGTAAAATTCTTACATTAGAAAGAAAGAAAGGTTCCAAGGGGATGATTTAAGATTTCCTGCTTTAAGAGTGAGGAAGACTGAACTAATACAAAAGCAAGCAGAGAAAGCCAATAATAAAAACAGAATAAATCAATTGATGCTTTTTAAAACATAGGATCTAGCAACACCACTGCAAGAGAATCTGCTCTTCTTCTGTTTTTAATGTTTATTTATTCTTGAGAAAGAGAGAGAGAGAGAGAGAGGCAGAGTGAGAGTGGGGGGCAGGGGAGGGCAGAGAGAGAGGGAGACACAGAATCCGAAGCAGGCTCCAGGCTCCGAGCTGTCAGCACAGAGCCCGACGCGGGGCTCGAACCCACGAGCCGTGAGGTCATGACCTGAGCCAAAGTCAGATGCTTAACCGACTGAGCCACCCAGGCGCCCCGAGACTCTGCTCTTTAATTAGTGGCAAGTACCTGATTCATTCAGATGTGAACAAGGGGAGCTCCAGAAATTGTCCAAAAAGAAGTGCCCAATTTGGGGGGGACACGGAATCAGCAAAATGGCACATGGAACGTTCCCTGGGAAGTCCGTGATTAGCTCAGAACTCTCAGAAATGTTACAGTAAAGCACAGATGTTGACGCGTAGGTGAGTTTGGGAAAGAGCATTCTCCGATCCCTTTAATTTCACTCGAGGCTTTAATTTTAGAAAGTGCATTTGATTACTCATGCTCTAATGGTTACAAATCTTTAAAACCAGGGACTGTTTGCTATGCTGCGTAATCTCACATCAGCTTGTAAAACAAAATTGCAAACTCATGGTCATTTAGCTGAAGCTCATGACAGAAGCCACTACTTGTGTATTTGCTTAAGTACATTTGGGGGACTTGGTCATCAGGGAATGTTTTCTCATGGAACTTATTAAATACGCACATACGCGCTTTAAGTTTACAACAGGAAGCCTCTGCTATATTTGAAAGTCTTTGCAATTAACTTTGCAATCATGGTATTGAACGATTGCAGGCAGATATTTAAAAAATAGAATAGATCCCCGTTGTTGTTGTTGTTGTTGTTTTATGTGAGTGAAACTTATACCACAGTCTCCCAATACTATAAACATTTTTTTTTTTGGTAAAATTCTCTAGTTCTCAGCTTCCATTTGTAATTTCTAGAGATTGCAGATGATTATTTATATGTCCTAGAGGCAGACTTTTGATGGATTAATTCCTATAATCCATCATTTTTCTTTTCTCCCCATCTGTGTCGTGCATCATTTTTGCACTTGATTGCGGAACTTCTGAGATGCTGAATTCTAGAAAATGTATAGTGTTGTGGCCATCTGCTGCAGCCCATGATCACACCCACTGATATCACTTCTTTCTCAAGACACTCCAACTTCTTTTAACAAAACCTGACATCTTCACCATGACAATCCTTCATATCTGCAAGCTCTTCACCAAGATGTTTCAAAAAGCTGAAAGCAAATCCTCATTTCCTTTCTTATGGAGAAAGCACGTTTCATGTGCTATAATCAGGGATCGCCCTTGGCAGAGGAATATTTGCAAATACAAGCGAATGCACTTAACAACAACTGTTTAATTACAGTGTTCGTTCTGTGCCTTTCTTTTTTAATTTGAGAGAGAGAGAGAGAGAGAGTAAGGCAGAGGAAGAGAGACAGAATCCTAAGCAGCCTTCAGGCTCAGCATGGAGCCCGACACAGGGTTCAGTCCCATGAACCTGGGACCATGACCTGAGCCAAAAATCAAGAGTTGGATGCTTAACCGACTGAGCCACCCAGGTGTCCCTATGTCTTTGGGCTTTTTGAACAGACCCGCTTGGGTGTGATATTTGCACTGACCTCCTCATTGCTCAAGGCCTGTTCTGTTTCTTCCGAATCGACCCCAGCGTCCTGGGGAGGAGAGCCTGTGGCATGAGATCTGAATGGAGGCCGAGCTTTGTGGGCTGCGGGCTTTCAGATAAATGACGAGGTCTCTCTGGAAATCTAGGACCACATGAGGGAATACTTCCAAAAGCATTTGGTAATAAGGCGCTTTGTAATATTGTCCTTAGTATTCATATCACAAATCTAGTTAACCTTCCACTCGCCAGACACATTTAGTTTTAAATACTTCCTCAGTAGCATTACTTGGTACGAACAATACACTCTACCTTGTATCAATGTTGATTACCCTTCAAAGAACCCCTTTGCCAGCATGTATTGGTTTTGAGGTCTTTCTTTTTGACCTCTATGAGTCTCCTGTGGTTCTTTCTCCTGCATCAGGAAGGTTTATGTTTATTCTGTGTTCAAAGTCAGTATCTTTGAACGAGCCTTTTGGCCAACCATTTTGTCTTTCGTGTGAAATTTCAGTGAAGGATACAGCTTTTGAAACACTGACGCTGAGTCTGTGTTTGGAATGCTCCGGATGTATCTAGCCCAACGTTTACGTTCTTTAACGTGTCTATTAACTTTTTTTTTTTTTAATGCATCTGTTAAACTTTTGAGGGAGAATTTGATGTACACTATACTGAGAAGCAATTCTATTTACTCAGCATAAATGTCCTGGATTCTACTTCCTTTTTTGTGTTGTAGTTTTTAATTCTCTTACAACAGTTAACTTATAATGATAATTACAATGATATTATCACACCTTGATATTATTATAATAATGTATTGTTATTTACAATAATACAAAAAGTCGTGTTCCTTATGAATTTACCTTTATCTTTACTCCCTTGCCATTGATAATTCCCTAATGCTCCTACCATTTTTCAATAGACCTGCTCATAACATCATAAAACCTGAGGATTTAAGGGAATGAGTTTTGTTTTTTTTTTTTTAACAACTGAGATGATGTGAGTTGGAGCAAAGCTTGCTCTCAAGTGCTCTGAATGTGCCATTTTCTGTCAGAACTTCACAGAAGTCACAGTCTGTGATAGTTACAGTGATTCTAGGAGGGAGGGATTATCATCTCCTTTTCAGGGAAGAGTGAGACTTTGAAGTTATCACCTGACCCGTCATCCAGCCAGATGCTGGGAAACAGACGATCACATCCGCGACGTCAAATTAATGTGTTACCTAGACTTACGGCTAGTTTCTACAAAAGACACCCTCCAATCACCCTCTTGGCTGAAAATTTGAAGACCGCAGCTAGGACGTACGGATCACCCGTGTCACAGAGTCTGTGTGACTTGCCTTTTTAAATAACGTTCTCGGGCATTTCACTGAGATGATACGGGAGACTGAGCTGGAATAAATAAGAGAGCTGTGTGACCAAGAAAACATTTTTGTACTTCGACGGTAAATAAACAGGTTGATTAATTATGCTAATTACACCCGTGAGAAAGTAAACTCCAGTTGAAAGTAGTTGGGAGAAAAAAGAAAAAACTAAAAAACCCCAACCAGAGTTGTTCGAGACTCACGTCAAGTTCTCCTAGATTCTGATGCTGGTGCTGCATTCATTTTATAAGTTATCAGGCAATAAATATAGACATGTATTAAAAGACAAATTCGAAGAACTTAAATCATTTACATTTATGATACACAAGACATATTACATGTAGCGGATGTGTTACACTTTCCTTAATATAAAATTTTGTCGGAGTAAAACATTTTATGGGTATAATCATGAAGCCAATAAGCAACAACGAATGAATGATGCCACATGTGTTCAGGTTTCTTAGACCCACAAAGCCCTAGAAACTGAGGGGCGAGAGATCAAGGACAAGTCAGTTGGGCTGTGGTTTCCCAGGGGACGAGACAGATGACCACAGTCCCGGACACTCGGCCCCCAGTGCCGGAAGTGACAGGCTCCAGCAAAGAATAGTTGCCGTATTTGATTTATTTTCCAAGAACATGCGAGATGCTGCTGGTAATCACTAGGAATTACCTTCACTTTCATAAAAATACTTTTAAATTTGAGCACCTGACAAGTCAATAAATATACCAGCATATATAGAGACTGAGAATTTTTGTTGACTCCAAAAGTAGTTCAGGCCAACCCGGAAATGACCATCTCTGTAATCGTGAGTAGAAGCTAGCAACGCTATGACAATATCTTGGCCAGTTTGCAGGAAAAGAAATCTAACCGCAAATCCTAATAACGGAAACCTCCTTGGGGTGGACCTATCTAACAAAGCACCTTGTAATCTTCTTCCTCTCTCTCAGTTTCCCAAGGCTATCTGGGGAATGTAGCCTTTCGCATCTCACAAAAAACAAGCTTGACTGCAGCACAAAAACACTGCTCAGCCTCATGGACCGAGAGACGAAAGCGACGCAAGGAACAACTGGAAAGATCAGCAGGGATGCTGAGCCAGACCTTCTCGTGTTAAACCCTCCCCCAGAACATCCCCACCCACCGCTTGAGCTCTGTGGTGTCAGCACCGGCCGGGAGGGGGTGGGGGGTGCGAATGATGCTGAAGCCCAGGAAGCCAGCAGCCCCGAGCACTCAGTCATTCTTACAGATGGCAGATGGTGCAGGAATGGCGAGTATGGACCTTTGGAAAGGTGCTGGCACAAATAAAATTCAAGGGTTTAAAGTGTTAAAAGAAATATGACTTGCTAAGGCAGAGAAAAACAAGGCCATAAGTTGTGATTTATTCCCTCTGAATTGGCACCAACTTGCTCTGACTTCACAGAGTTTTCTTATCCTCGGTGTGTCAAGTTCACTGTGCATTCTATAGCTTAGTGTGGCCTCGTACGGAGAGCTCCCTCCATTTCCCCCAACCAAATACAGCCTAAAGTTTTGGTCATAACACAGAAATCAGAACGGAAATATTTCTGAGATAGATCATTCATATGCTAATATTTAACTTCAGGAAACCTATAAGCTACTCTGACCTTGCAGTATTTCCTCTGGTCATTCTTATCAACCAGAGAAACCTGGATGAGTCACGGCATCTGGTGTAAAAGTATGTACAGAGCGTGTCGTTTGCAGAACACCTAATGTTTGCAGCGTATCGAGTGTGTGCAGAGCTCCTAGCGGGTGCTGGGTCTGGACTCCCAGTGCTACGTCAGGGGCTGGGAATGAGGGGACCGTACTCACCACATTGCAGCCCGCGCAGTCAGGTCCGTTCTCGCAGGTCCTGCGGCGAGCTTGAATGCCGCCCCCGCACTGGGCTGTACACGGTTCCCAAGGACCCCAGCTTGTCCAGAACATGTGTGGGGGGCACAGAAAATGCTCATTGCAGTATCTGTGGGGGGAAACCAAGAGGAGAAGGAAACCGTTCAGTGCAACCTGAAGCCACGGGTCTCTCCGCTGTTCCTCCCTGCACGGGGGTGTCGGACACATGGGCATGCTCCGCGTGGGGGTGGTTTCTGTGTGCGGAGTGGTCGTACGATAAAGGGGGAAGATGTGGTGCTGGCCATGCTGTGATATATGTGTATATATATACACAAACAATCACAATGGAATATTACTTGGCAATCAGAAAGAATGGAATCTTGCCATTTGCAACAACGTGGGTGGAACTGGAGGGTATTATGCTAAGCGAAATTAGTCAGTCAGAGAAAGACAAATGTCATATGACCTCACTCATATGTGGAATTTAAGATACAACACAGATGAACATAAGGGAAGGGAAGCAAAAATAATATACAAACAAGGAGGGGGATAAAACATCAGAGCCTCTTAAATATAGAGAACAAACTGAGGGTGGCTAGAGGGGTTGTGGGTGGGAGATGGGCTAAATGGGTGATGGGCATTAAGGAAGAGACTTGGGATGAGCACTGGGTGCTATAGATAGGGGATGAATCACTGGAATCTACTTCTGAAGTCATTATCACACTGCATGCTAACTAACTTGGATGCAAATTAAAAAAAAATAAGTAATAATTCAAAAAAATGCGATGGTGGCCATTCGAAAGAGAGGTAGAGCATGTATATGGGGTTTGATAAAACCAGAAAAAAGATTTGTCACTTGTGTGCGAATACACCGAGCAAAATGAACCCACAAACAGCAATAGTGTCAAAAACCAAGATCTCATCTTGAAGGAGGGAGTCGCTTCTAGTTTCAGAGAAAGACTGTTGAATATCTCATGATTGAGGATCGAGAGAACCAGGAAATCAATCAGGCAAATAGTCATTACATAATGGGAATACATTTTTCTGGGCACTTGAAGGTATAACCTATGTATACTGCCTAGCTATTCTTTCTGTTCCTTTATCTTTTATTTTTAAGATAAAAGAGGAATCTTAGACTTCTGTCTCAAGATCCCACATGTTTCCCATGGCCCCAACTCTCCAAGCTTCAGACCTTAGACATTCTTGTTTTCCCATATATCCTTGTGTACCAGGGAAAGAGGGTGGTCTTCCAAGAGACAGTAGTTTCTGGGTATCTTGAAGCCAGGCTATAAAAGAGGGTAAATAGGGGTGTCTGGGGGGCTCAGTTCGTTAAGTGTCTGACTTCAGCTCAGGTCCTGATCTCGCAGCTCGTGACTTTGAGCCCCGTGTCAGATTCTGTGAGGACAGTCGGCTGGGAGCCTGGAACCCGCTTCGGATTCTGTGTCTCTCCCTCTCTCTCTGTCCCTAACCCACTTGCATTCTGTCCCTGTCTCTCTCAAAAATAAATAAACAGTAAAAAAAATTTAAACGAGGGAAAATAAAATTGAAGAGACAATCGATCCAAAGAAGGTGATCTTAGGAAGCATAGACAAATATGCCTGCAGAATCAGGAAAAGCGAAACCCACCAACTAGTCAGGAAACATTAACATATGTGTTGGTGCATGGAGAAATTCCAGGAGGAAACTGGGATTTATTCTGAAAATCTGTTTGAAAAAAGTCAGAAAGGCCATTTAGCATCAGAACTCTCAGCGTTTAATTCCAAACATCCCTGGGTAACTCCTCTCACTGTCCAACAGGAAACGGAAAACACTTGACTTACTGCCATTTAAAAGATGCTGCATGCCCAGGCGCCATGACATTAATTTCAGCTTTAATAAAAGAAGAGTGGGGCGGGGGGAGCTCTTTCCTTACAATTCTCAGCAAAGCCTTGACTATTAATAAAAATAGGGCAGCTGAGCTCTCATTTTCCCCACAGACACAAACCACAGTGCTCAGGTGCCTTCTTACCGCCCACAGTAAGATGCCTCTGAAACACTAGGCATGGTTTTACAGCCGAAAACAGAAAGACAAAAGGAAACAAAACAAAAACTGCGGAATAACTGAAAGGTACAGCTAGTGTGGGGTTTTGAAACAGTTTTATCACCTCTGCTACCAGAAACTTGTCTTCCTTTTTCTCTTTCTCTCTCTCTCTCTTTTTTTTTTTTTTTTTTTTTGACCTTTCTCCTTTAAGACTTTCCCCTGGAACCCATCGAGCCACAGGAGTCCTCCACGACAAGCCACAGTCAGAGCTGTTAAAATGCCACCCTCCGCAACTGCAGGGTCCTGACAAGGAGGTCAGAAGGAAAATAGAAATGGCTAGATTAGCTCTGTGCCTTCCGTTCAGGAATCCAACCTACGAGTGATTGCTGAGAGGCGAGACCCTTGCCGGCCCTGAACTCTGGATTCCCTGTAATTGTGGGGTCCTCTCGGACCGCCTTCCTTCCACCCCAAACGACTTCTGCCCCCGAGAGAGTGGCCTCATGTTATTCTTAATCACTAGCAACAGCGGGGACAGGAAGTTAGTGACTCTGGTGGTTCTGACTCTGCTTGCTTTAGGATTTTTTTGTTTGTCCATCGTGATGGACAAATGTCGACACAGTGGATAGGTTCTTGGGATTTCCATTCTACTGTCTTCTACACACTATTGACTTGTACCAAATAACTAGCAAGTTTTGTTTGTTTGTTTGTTGTTTTGCATCTCATTGGCTCTCTTAAGGTGATGAAAGTCGCAGATGCATTTCAGAATGCATTAAAAATTAAAACCTTAATTTTGTTATGCAATGACTTATTTTCATTTTACATCTTAAAGCAATTGTTGTTTCTCTATTAATTATCTATTTTACATAATCTTGGTCTCTTAAATTTTTTTTTTAACATTTATTTATTTTTGAGACAGAGACTGAGCATGAACAGGGGAGGGTCAGAGAGTGGGAGACACAGAATCCGAAACAGGCTCCAGGCTCTGAGCTGTCAGCAGAGAGCCGGATGCGGGGCTCGAACTCACGGAACACGAGATCGTGACCTGAGCCGAAGTCGGTCGCTCAACCGACTGAGCCACCCAGGCGCCCCACATAATCTTGGTCTCTTAAAGAAATTCCTTTCATAATCCCATGTGAAGTAAATTATCAACAAGACATCACATTTGGTTTTATATTCCTTTATGCTATGAATTCTGTTCTGTTCTTATCCATCTCATTTCTTCATTAGATATCCATTTTTCTTCCATTACTAAAATGAATTATAAATGTTACGTCCATAAACCGAGTAGCATTTTAAATATATACACTCTCCAACCAACCTTGCCACCCAGCTTTCCCTGAAGACTTGCTTCATACAGAGTTGCACGTGGACACCCAATAAACACACATAACAAAATAAAAGAGCTGGGTCCTCGCTGCACGCCTGAATGCCCAGCCTGAGAAAGTTCATGGCAAGGGGTGGTTGATTGGAGAGGGATTCTTGTGCTTCCTGAGGAAGCCCAGCAAAGTGGGAGAACACTTGCCTTCTCCTCTGATGTTTTAGAGGGTTTCAAAACTTTCAGCCAATCTTAGCAGGTACACGGTTCTGAAACAGCGAAGAGACAACTCAATCTGTGATTGGCTTTCCCCTTACCAATGGGGGTCCACACAATCTGATTGGCTTTCCCCTTACCAATGGGGGTCACACAGTGACAGGTCTGGCATAGGACTGTCTCACTGGATTGCTTCACACATAAACTCTGCATTGTCAACATCATGCTCCCATTTTACACTTTATGAAAAAACGAATGACATCTTCATTGGTTACTGAGGAACATGATTAAGAAAGAAAGGGCTGATGGCTTACGTATCAGTTGTAATGTTCTCCTAATAAAGGTTTCAGTGAATCTCATGTAGTTGTACTTTGGAATATTAATCAAATATCAAATATCTGGTTGGGATATTTTTGTCAGAGACTCCCTCAGTCAAAGTGCCCTTTGAAGTGGTATCACCTGAAATAGTGTTAATACAACTTAATTAAAGGATCGTTGTGAGCCATGTGCCTTTTCATTAATGAAAACAGAAAGAAGGGTATGCCAGGAGAGCAGAATAGGATTTTAAAAACGATGTGAAATTTACCTACATTGATTAATAATAACTGTAAGCCAGAATGTACTTTAAAGGCACACGAGAGAATGAAAGATCAAACCCACAACTTTGTGAGGTTGAAGCCGATCCCTAAATCTATGCAAAACAACCCACCGTTGAATCCAGGACGAGCTGAAATGTCGTCATGGTGAACCTGGAAACACATGGAAAAGAATCTCCCGGAACCGTTTAGACCGCAGCTGCACTGAGAGTGTTTTCAGCGATCGTGATAGGTGGTTATAAAATAGAACCAAAAACCCTGAAAATGATCCCAGATGTGGTGTGCTTGCTTATTTCACGTTGCTTTATTCGTCTGACAGTGTCATAAACCTTGGTCTTCACTGGGTCCTACTCAGAGCGATGGGTTGAATTCTAAGGGGGACACTCGGCTTTCCAGCAGACTCACCGTGGGAATGCCCCGGGGGCCCCGAGACGGAGGCCCTGGAACAGAGGTGGCCGATGAAGACGAGCTCAGCCCAGCAAGCAGAAGGCACCACTGAGGCTCAGGAGGGCTGTCCACTCGAGGTTAGGAGAGGGGGGTGGCAGGAAAGGAAGAAGGCCACTCACTGTAGCACAAAAGGATGCTGCTGGTGAGCTAAGCCAGCTCCCAACCTCTGACTGCAGGCAAACCAATCCACGCTGAGGACGGCGGTGCCTGTAGCAGAGAGGTTGAGTACCTTTCCTGGGGGTTCTGCCCCCCACACACCTGGCGCATCTGAAAACCCATCCCACAGGTGGGACAGCAGGAAGATCACAAGATCTGGGAGGGGGGGCAGCCTCCTTTCCTGAGAGAGGGGGAAACAATGGGATCGCACAGTCAGACTGACTCCCAGTCTGTCCCCTCTCTGCACTCACCCCAAGTTCATATGTTCCTGAATGTTGGATGGTAACAGGCCACATCATCTCAGTTCCTGAGTGGTTATTTGAAGTAGCTGGTTTCAGAGTCAAGATAGGGGGCGCCTGGGTGGCTCAGTCAGTTAGAATAGGACTTAGGCTCAGGATAAGCCTCAGACTTAGCTCAGGTCTTGATCTCACCATTAGTGAGTTCAAGCCCCACCCCATCGGGCTCTGGGCTCACAGCTCGGAGCCTGGAACCTGCTTCAGATCCTGTGTCTTCCTCTCTCTCTCTCTGCCCCTCCCCTGCTCACACTCTGTCTCTCAAAAATAAATAAACATTAAAACAAATTTTAGAGTCAAGATGGAAAATTGAGCAAGATATTTTAAAATGCATCATTAATAATTCAAAAGAATACACTAGAAACCATTAAGAAGGTTGAATCATGCAAATATGTTGAAGATGCAAATCACATTGTTTTAATTAAAATATATTTAGAGATAATCTCCCCCAAACACCAGAAATTGTACTGATGCTGCCCTAATTGCACACACTTTTTATAATGTGAGACAAAATCACATTTGAACAAAAAAAATTATCCAAACATAGATATAATCATAATCCTAAAATCTGTAACATCAGTGCAAATCAGCAACTCTCTTGAACACTTTTGTGTAGACAGTGTTGTAACCCTCAAGACTAAATAAAACTTTAAAATGCAGGGATATTTAAACTGAAATGATTTCATTTGAAACCAACAATGAACCATGACAACTCAAAGAGTAGAATTAAGGAATTCAAATTGTATATATAGATATATACATAGACATCATAATATAAATGATCTTATAAAATATATAATATATACTGATATAAAATAAATTGTTAGTGACAGCTATTGAAATTTGGTTTATACTGTATTTCTTGTTTTCAGTATTTATATTAGATTATTTTAGGACTTAAAATCTTTTTTTCAGTTGAAATGCTTTATTAAAATCTGCTTATCCTTATATTAAAAAACATATGGATCATTTTAAGGATTTTAGGCATTGAAACATCTGTTCTATAAAGAGTCCAAACCTTTCTGCAGTCCACTTAATGCATGCAGAAATTATTTTTCTACCTATGAATCATATATGCATTTCTATAATTACCTGTCACCTTCCTTTATAGGATTCAGATCTTTGTTGATACAATAAATCAACTGACATTAATTTCCATTTTTACTTTTACATATTCCTTCAGAAATATGCAAATCTCTACCTGTACAGTTAAAACTCCTACTGTAAACAATAAATTAAATATGCAATTACTAAAAGAATTTCATGTGAAATTTTTTTCCGAGACATTTCTAAGTACGTATATCATTTATTCACTTTCTTTTCTGGAAGTTAGCTATGACAAAATATTGTAATTATTTTGTACATGATAACGTGATAAAGTGCAGTTACCACCTAATTTACACTAATAATCACAAAATGTATCTGGATAATTCCAAATTTCCCATTAACTAGCTTCTTCCACTCTGCTAGCTGTTATCATTTTAAAGCTATCCAGTTCATTCATTAAAACGCAAAAAACAAAACAAAACGTTTCCGACATAAATAAATGATTTTATTTATTTATTTTGAAATCTCTACATATGACCAAGATCCTAATGTGACAGGACACTGCAAGTTTTCCACCAAAATTCCAAACAAGTGTGGAGTATTTAATTCACTTAACATTTTTAACAACATGCCAAATCACAAAATATTTTGTTTATTATATATGCGACAAGCATAGAGAGAGGTAGGTTTACAAAATATTTATGTTTTGTATGTGATATATTATCATATATTGTTATATGTTATCATGTATATGTACTATCATATATGTCCTATAGGTTATATGTTATTTATATATAAAAAACAAGTAAGATACAATATACAAGGAAATTTCTGCACAGAGTTTTTTTTAAAGATTTTATTTATTTATTTATTTACTTTTATGATTTTTTGAAATGTTTATTTATTTTTGAGAGAGACAGAGACAGAATGCGAGTGGATTAGGGGCAGAGAGAAAGGGAGACACAGAATCCAAAGCAGGCTCCAGGCTCCGAGCCATCAGCACAGAGCCCGATGCTGGGCTCGAACCCATGAGCTGTGAGATCATAACCTGAGCTGAAGTCGGACGCTCAACCGACTGAGCCACCCAGGCGCCCCTATTTTATTTTTTTAAGCTCTATACCCCACGTGGGGCTCGATCTCACCATCCTGAGATCGAGAGTTGCACACTCCAGGGACTGAGCCAGCCATGCGCCCCATCTATGTACACAGTTTTAAATGGAAGGGTTTCTCACGTATCCCTAGGTTTACATACTTGTAGATGTTCCTTTGAGGCAGACATAGGTTTGCCTGTGTCTGTGAAATAATAGAGAAATAATACAGTTTCAATAGACATCAGCAAATGGATAATTTCTATAATAAATCCAGTCCGAAATACTTCACTGAAGTTTCCTAAGTATTCCTGCAACTGGTTTGCCACGTTCATTTTTCATCTTAAAATTCTAACTTGTGTAACACTCTTTGTTAGAGAAAGGAATTTCAACTAAAACAAGAAACAGAATAAGTCCCAGTGCTACACTTGATGGCCCTTTCCTCCATCAAATGAGGCACATGAATGTACGATTCACTTTTGTGGTCTTCAAATAATAATACATAGCAGCGCATAAAGTCTCTAGCAGGTGTCAGTAGAAAACATCTACTTAAAGAAATAATAGAAGACAGCTTAGAACGATGGTACGCATCTCTCCCATCGGTGTATTCGGGGGTAACACCCAATGATTTCGTCTTGGTGGCTCTGATTGGCTCTGCGATGGCCCTTTCACCTTGGCGGTGTGATGGGTGCTGGCCCCGGGGAAACGAGCAGAGGGCCGTTGGCTTTTTGCCACTTCCCTCACCGTTGACGAATGAAGACGTGCGTAAAAGTAATGGATGCTTTCCCTCTGCCATCCAGTGCCTGCTGCCTCCCCATCCGCTGGGCCTAGGATTCCCGCCCTCAACTATTCATTCATCGCGTTTGAAATGACTCGGCATTCGCCTGAGAGCTCCACGGATGAAGCAAGTCCTTCCTTCTGGGGTTCAGAGTATACCTGTACTCCACCATTCCAAAGTGATGTGGACACCGTTTTGTTTATGAAAATACAGGCAAATCTTGTTCTGCTCCATTTCTCCCAAGACAACAGGAAAGACAGGGACTTTAAACATCTACACTTTTTCTGGCATGGCTGGTTGGTTCATCCCGGGTTCAGCCGCGGCAGGGATGCATCTGTCCTTCCTCCCTTCTCATGGGTACTCTCATGTTCTTACCCACCAAGGCGGGTGAAGCTGGCAACTCCCTACTGTGCTTGGCTCTTTCTGCACGAAGCTGGGGCAGAAGGGAGGGAATGGCATTCCCCCTTCGGCTGGAAGCATCCAAAGTTGATGCGCTGCGGTGCGGGTGAAGCTGGAAAAGGAATTTTTCCCCCCGGAGATCAGTTTCCATAGCTTCTGTCACCTCCCTGTCTGGTCAGGTGAAAACACAACTCCTGCTCGCTCCATAAATTTCCCACGGAGACCTCAGTGCCCCCCTAAAGACCTGAGTCTGGGACGACAGAATAATCCAGACCCCTAACTGCTTACCCCAATCTTTTAAGTATTAAAAGATCTTTAGGTATTAAGTATTAAAGACCCCGCCACTTGAGATTTGCAACTTTCCACCTCTCCCTGTTTTCCAGCCCTCCCTCTTGCGTCTTCTCCAAAGGTCTCTTGTGTGAGCTAAGGCATTAGGAGGTAATTAAGATCTGTCTTCACACCAGCCTCACATGACATAGTATAGGACGCTTGTTAGCTCCTCTGCATAGTTTCCTCCCATATTTGTCTTTTATTTTGATAAACCAGTTCCATGTTAATAATCAATTATATAGTATATTATTCGCAGTAGAGTAGAAATGTACTGTGGGATGTATACTTGAATGTTTATTCTAGAATAATTTTGGATTTATGGAAGAGTTGCAAAGAGCACAGGAGTCCTGTATCCGCTTCACCCTGCCTTCCCCCAATGTTGACATCTATCATAACCAAAACACATTCATCACAACTGAGAAATAACATCGGTGCGGCTCAAGGATTATACAAACTGCTTCACTTCTGCCTTTTTTACTTGTTAACACATTTTCATGTCAGTCAGTAAAGAATCTGTTTCCCTTTTTACAAAAGCTTCAGGGGCTCCAGAGGGGCTCCTGGGTGGCTCAGTCGGTTGAGCATCCGACTTCGGCTCAGGTCACGATCTCACAGTTCATGAGTTTGAGCCCCGTGTGGGGCTCTGTGCTGTCAGCTCGGAGCCTGGAGCCTGCTTTGGATTCTGTCTCCCTCTCTCTCCGCCCCTAACCCACTCGCATTCTGTCTCTGTCTCTCTCAAAAATAAATAAACATTAAAATAAATAAATAAATAAAAGCTTCAGGGGCTCCTGTGTGGCTCAGTCGGTTAAGCGCCGACCTCGGCTCAGGTCATGATCTCACGGTTAGTGAGTTTGAGCCCCACATCAGGCTCCGTACTGACAGCTCAGAGCATGGGGCCTGTTTCGGATTCTGTGTCTCACTCTCTGCCCCTCCCCCGCGCAGGCTCCGTCTCTTTCTCTCTCAAAAATAAATAAACATTAAAAAAAAATTAAAAAAAAAAAGCTGCAGAGTATGCCATTACAAGAATAAGCCTAAGTTCATGTAGATGATTTCCTGTTGAAGGAAATTTAGGCTATTTTCATTTTTTTTGTTTGTTTGTTTGCTACAAACAGGTTGCCATGAACATCGCTTTCGTAAAAATTACTGTAGGACAAGTGGAATTCTGAGCTGACCATTAGAATTTTGTGATGGTTGATTTTATGTGTCAACTTGACAGGATCATGGCCACCCAGATGTTTGGCTAAACATTAGTTTTGAGTGTGTCCCTGAGGGTGTTTCCAGATGAAATTAGCATTTTACTTGGTAGAGTGTAAATCCCAGTGCCCACCCCACCCGCCGCCGACCCAGCGTGGGTGAGCATCATTCAATCTACTTAGGACTAGAAAGAGCTGGAAGATTGAGCTCAGGCACTAATATTCATCTGCCCTCAGCACTCCTAGATGCTCAGGCCTTCAGATCTGGACTGGAATCTATATCCATCAGCAACCAGGGTTCTCAGGCTTGGTCCCAGCATCAGCTTTCCTGAGTCTCCAGCTTGTTAAGACTTTGCAGGACCTCTTGGCCTCCATAAGCATGAGCTTTTATATTTATATTTATATTTATATTTATATTTATATTTATGTTTATATTTATATGAGCTTATATATTTTTATATATTTATATAAGCTCATATATGTATACATATAAATACATATATATTTATATGATCATATATATATATTTTTTATTAGTTCTTTTATCTCAAGAATGCTGACAAATACAAGGTATTATTATTAATTTTGTACCAATCAACAACGTGGCTGCGCTTACTGACACCTTCACTAATGCCTAATGTGGGCTTATTTTTTAAAGTTTGCCCTCTCCAATAGATGTATAACACAGAATTCCCTGGATTTTTGCCAGGCTTCCTCTTGGAAAGTTGTCTGCAGCCCTAAAAAACAGCATGATATTCCATGAAAAAAGTTGAAGCTGTTTCAAATAAAAAGCTGCCTGCAATAATAATATTTCTTTCTCCGGATAACGTCAAAGGTGGTTTATGTTCTTAAAATTCTGCTCAAAACTTTAAGTCTGTGTATTTTTTTTTTCTATCCAGAGACAAAATCCAATTCTATAGAAGAATATAATATGTATTTTTTTTTCCTTGTGCAGAATATTTTATGCCGTGGGCAAAACTTTGATTGCTTTAACCTTTATTCTAAATTACATTAAGAAAGAGTGGTCAATTACTTCCATGCCCCAACAAAAAGTGTTATTTTGGGAAGACGGCTTCCTTAGAGTAACCTATGGGAATTCACAGACATTCTGTGACAATAAGGCTCATGAAGTCAAGGGCCACAGTTTTTTTTTTTGTTTTGTTTTTTGTTTTTTGTTTTTTGCTTTTTGTTCTTGTTTTTGTTTTTGTTTTTTTACCCCACTTTGTGTTTCCCTCTGTGATAAAATAGTTACTGAAGTTCTTGTCTTACTGTTTTAAGTTGGAGTTCTTGGACTATTTTCATTTTGTATATTGTCCTGGTTTTGAAAAATCACACTTTAGAGAAGGTTGTTGGTTGGAATCCTAAGACTTAACACTTAATTATTGAAAATATGTTTTAGAACTAAATATGTATTTAGAGGTAGGTTTTGCCACTAGAAGAAGGATACGTTTCTCCTTTCCTGTGTGTGTGTGTGTGTGTGTGTGTGTTATAAACAAAACAGTAATATTCATTCTTATTTGAAAATATCTAGTTATACTTTATCAACTTGAATGGCAGAGAAAATGGTGATATCAATTTTAAAAAAGCGACATCTGGGGCACCTGGGTGGCTCAGTCGGTTGAGCATCTGACTCTTGGTTTCAGCTCAGGTCATGATCTCATGGTGCGTGAGATCGAGCCCCGTGTCGTCAGGCTCTGTGCTGATGGCACACAGCCTGCTTGGGATTCTCTCTCTCCCTCTCTCTCTGCCCTTTCCCTGCTCGTGCTGTCTCTCAAAATGAATAAATAAATGTTTAAATTTAAAAAACAACAACAACAGTTTTTCACTGCATCCTTGGGAATTTTATGGTCCTCTTAACTATTAGATTCTCTAAGTGCAAACTGACTTTTATTGGGTTAGTTCTACACGGCTGGTAATTCATGGGTGGATCCCAGGGTTGTTGCTAAACGTTTTGCAAACACAGCACAGCCTCCAGAGCTGAGAATTGCCTGACCCAAATGTCAACAGTGCCCTTGGTGAGGAAACACAGTCATTATAAAATAATGCTGAAGATGCTGACTGTACCTTTCATTTACAAAGGCCCAGATTTTTTTGAAAATACGGCCTTTGGGCTGTATGACAAAACTAACACGTATTGAATCCGTGTTTGGGCGTTCTAAGAATAAACGTGATACACAAAAGACACATTAGTTAAACGGGCACAAGGGAAACAAGTTTAAAAAAACTCATGATTCAGGGGTTCCTGGGTGGCTCAGTTTGTTAAGCGTCCAACTCTTGGTCTCAGTTCAGGTCTTTATCTCAGGGTCATGAGTTCAGGCCTCGCTCTGGGCTCTGTGCTGGGCATGGACCCTGCTTAAAAACAAAAAAAAAACCAAACACCCCCAGAAAAACAGCACGATGCAAAACAGATGAGAATATTGCCCACCTAGAAAATGCCTCGGGTGATATTGCAGATGTGCAGAGGTCAGAACATAGCTGTCCCACAGGTAGATGTGCATCACTACAGGAATTAATGCAGTCGCGGTGATTAAGCACCGTCTCACTTTTATCAAGCTGTGTGTTTTCTTATTGTTAAGAGTTCTTTGTACATTGTGAGCAACAGCCTGTCATCAGACGTGTCTTCTGCAAATAGTGTCTCTCGATGTGTGTCTTATCTTTTCATTTTATTGACAGTGTCTCTCACAGAGCGGAAAGTTTTATTTCTTTAAAAAAAATTTTAAACTTTATTTATTTGGGGCACCCGGGTGGCTCCGTCGGTTAAGCATCCGACTTCGGCTCAGGTCATGATCTCGTGGTTCGTGAGTTCAAGCCCTGCATCAGGCTCTCTGCCGTCAGCACAGACCCCACTTCAGGTACTCAGTCCCTCTCTCCCTCCCCCTCCCCTGCTTGTACTCTCTCTCTCAAAATTAAATAAACATTAAAAAAAACACACACACATATTTCAAATGTTTATGCACAAACTCCATCTTTCTCTTCATGTTTCCCATCATTACATTTGGTTACATAATTTGCTAAACATTTCCATCCTTTTGGATACTGTAGGTATCTTCATTTATTTCATGTCCTAGACGAAATAATATGTACTTTCATGCAAAGGGTCATTTGATTCAATTGAGTCATTTTCTTAGGAAAAATTCCCAAACTCAGTTTAAATGTTAAGCTTCTTTATGGCTCTTATGATCTATGGTCACACATCTTTATTAAGGTTATATGTCCACACCCCCCTTCATGGACCAGTACTATCTACCATACTGTGTCTGGATGAAATGCCAATTTCTACACCCGAGGGGGGAAGCAAATTAGTCCATCCGCATGGGAAAGAACTTGGGCACTGGTTAAATCAACTAGTGTAAACACAATAAAAATTTTTATTTTAAAGCAAGCTTCACTGCCGGTCAGAATGCAAACTGGTGCAGCCACTATGGAAAACAGTATGAAGGTTCATCAAAAAATTGAAAATAGAACTACCCTACCCACCAACAATGACACTACTAGGTGTTTATCCAAAGGATACAGGTGTGCTGTTTCAAAGGGGCACATGCACCCAATGTTTATAGCAGGACTATCAACAATAGCCAAATTATGGAGAGAGCCCGGATGTCCATCGACTGGTGAATGGATAAAGAAGATGTGGTTTATATATGCAATGGAATATTACTTGGTGATCAAAAAGAATGAAATCTTGCCATTTGCAGCGTGGATGGAACTAGAGGGTATTAGGCTAAGTGAAATTAGTCAGAGAAAGACAAAAATCATAAGACTGCTCCTATGAGGACTTTAAGAGACAAAACAGATGAACATAAGGTAAGGGAAGCAACAATAATATAAAAACAGGGAGAGGGACAAACCATAGGAGGCGCTTGAATACAGAGAACAAACTGAGGGTTGTTAGAGGGGAGGTGGGTGGGGGGGATGGGCTAGATGAGGGATGGGCATTAAGGAGGGCACTTGTTGGGATGAACACTGGGTGTTATACGTAAGTGATGAATCACTAGATTCTATTCCTTAAATCATTATTACACTATATGTTAGCTAACTTGGGTTTAAATGAAAAAAAAATAATTTTTTTAAAAAAAATTAAAAAAGAAAAATAAAAAAAACTTATCATCCCCTAAATATATTCTATCCTTATCTATTCACTTCATCTTTTGTTTATATTCCTCCTTGAACTTCTTTGTACTTAAATATTAAAAAAAAAATTTTTTTTGGCTTCATGTAGAAATTGATTTTCTGTTTTAATGTTACTTTCTCACTAATGTAATTTTATCTTAACTATACTTAAAGATTTCGTATATTAAAAAAAATAAAGCAAGCTTAAATGTCAAAGGCATCCAAGGGAAAAAAAAAATTGAAAAAAACTCTTCAATTTCGTTTCGTTGAGACGGTGATGATTCACTTTCCCCCTGTGAATCTATTGAATAAATGTGATTATTATTACCACCGATTTGTACTCTTCCCTCTACGGTGATTGCCATGGGAACAGAACCAGAGCACTGGATCTGGAAGTTGCAGACATATCGAAGGAGTAATGCTTGCGAACTTCAAAGTGCTTCCCAAATACTGTGCAAAAGACACATTTCCAATTAGTTAAGAGCGATGTTGCTGACATTGTTTTACTAGAACCAATATCCAAAGCCTCAAGACAGTAGATCAACACTATGGCAGAGGAACATATCCCAAGTTATTCACAAGTGATTAAGTTTGCATATCCAATTGGAGAATTTATTTTCTTCAGTTTCCTCTTCTGTAACTGGAACAGTAATACCCAACCCACAGAGCTGTTTTGAGGCCTGAATATTTATGAATTAAACGAGAACAAAGTTTTTTTTAAAGATGGGATGCGTATGGCTATTCTGATTTATGCCCCAACATAATTGAAAATTGCTACATATTATGTCGCTTCAGGCGTGTTTGTAAATATTTTATACAAAAAAATGCTAAATGGGCCAATGTGAAAATCGTAAATGTGCAAAAAGGTTCATTATCTGACAAAGCATGTGAGATGTCACGATGTTTTCCATTAAGTGGTGCAAAGCAATTCAGTTACATATCTGAATCTATCAATTTGCCTATCTCATGTTTCTTGTTCGACCATTCGTGTGTCTGAGGCCCCATCGCACCTGTTGAAGACACAAAGAAGAATACAAAAGAACCTGCTGCCTAGTGACGGAGTAAGAACACATTCACGAATATTCCTACACGGTACAGCATGGCAAGGGCTAAGTGTGAAGTGAGAAGCCCAGCCTGTAGCTGCTGCAGGAGGTGAGGGGAGCTCAGAGGAGAGAGTATAGGAAAGGGTCCCAGGAAGATGGAAGGTCTCAGCTGCCTTTTGAGTGAAGGTGATAGTTTAGCTGTGTGAAGGACCTCTCCAGTACATGGAGGTAGAAAGAGGTATGATATGGGGAAAATGTTGGGGTAGAGGATCTCAAGAAGAAAAACATTGGGGTGCCTGAGTGGATGAGTCATTTAACCGTCTGGATCTTGATATCCGCTTGGGTCATGATCTCGTGGCTGTGAGATGATGCCCCAAGTTGGGCTCCGTGCTGAGCATAGAGCCCGCCTGGCATTCTCTCCCTCCCTCTCTCTCTCTCTCTGTCTCTGTCAAAATAAATAAGTTAACGTTTTTAAAAAGAAGGTAAACGTTGCCTGTAGTGTATATGATGTATTGGCCTTGCCACAATACAAGGCAGTGAAGACATTAGAATATTAATGAATGACTCTAATGCATGATAAATGGTTTAACCATAATTACCAGGAGGCAATTTTATTTTATTTATTTATTTTTTCAAACCGTTAAAAAATTAATAATTTATTTAAAATATTTAATTTTGAACAGTAATCTAGGTGTTCCAGTCTTTGCAACAACAAGTAAAACAAGTAGGCAATTTTAAATAAGGGCATATAACCAACCAACAAACATCTATTAACTCAAAAATACCTGTATTTCTTGCTAAAGATACCCAGTAATTCATATGACATGCTGTTATGTGTAAAGCATGTTAATAAATAATATTTTAAGCAATGACTTGCTTTTAACACACTAAAAATTGCTAATTATTTATCTATTATATACTTAGTCTAAAATTCATTGAATAGTGTTTGAATCATTGAATTGTTGAATCATTATATTGTACACCCCGAAACTAATATAATACCTTATGCTGATTACATTTGAATTTAAAAATAAATTAAAAAAATAAAATGCAAATGATAGTTTTTCACTTCCTAATTTGCTTTTAATTATAAATGTTATTAGCTTATACGTAATACCAGTAATGTTAACCAAATAATTTTTAGTTGAAATATTGATAGGTAGTTATAACACTCCAGTTTTCCTGAAAGATATGTTTTCAAAATGATTGAGTCTGATGTAAAGTTTACCATGATGTCTTTTGGGGAAAAAATGGTAAGATACAAGCAGCTGAAAGAAGAGAGGGCACTTGAAACAACCCAGCCAAGAACACTTCCTGAAATCTAGTCATTATAATTAATTGATGCCCCTGTTTTTGTTATGATGCAGATACCATCCGCGGCATTCACTTGTCCCCATACTCCAGAAGCCAGAGCTTATGAGGGTTCCCCTAAGGGTTTCAATCATCTGAGTCATAATCACGGTCATCGTGTGAAATTTCCTGTACCGTAAACACAAAATCTTTCTGGAGGGGCCAGAACTTATTAAATTAATTATTGATCATGGACCTCAGCTCCCTGGTGGGCAGTTACTGATTTAAGGATCTCTGAAGTAGAGAAATCATATGGTGGAACCCTGTTTGATGGAGATACGAATATATGAACGAACTCCTTTGCTGGTTGTGGCAATTATTCACAGACAATACATATGGAAATGTATCCAGTTGTACACATTAAATATATATGATTTTATTTGTCAGTGATACATCAATAAAGATGAGGAAAAAAGTATTTGCAAAAGACAGCTGACAGAGGACTTTTATCTAAAATGTATGAAGAACTCTTACATCTCAACAATGAGAAAACAAACAATCCAATGTTTAAAAATGGGGAAAAAACCTGAATGAAAGACACTTTGCCAAAGGAGATGAACAGATGGCAAAGAAGCATATTACGTGATCGATCACATGTCATTAAGGAATTGAAATTATAATAAGGAGCTACTGCTACAGATTTATTAGAATGGTCAAAATCCAAAACATTAACAGCACCAAATTCTGGCAAGGACGTAGTGCCACAGGAACACTCATTCATTGCTCTTGGGAATACAAAATGGTAGTCACGTTGCAATGTCTTTCGTGGTTTGGCGATTTCTTACAAGCCTAAACATCCTCGTACCTGTGATCCAGCAATCACATTCCTTAGTATTTCCCCAAACGAACTGCATATGTACGTCCACACAAAAGCCTGCCCACAAATGTTTAAGCAGATTTATTCCTAATTTCCACACGTAGGAAGCAAACAAGATGTCCTTTAGTAGGTGAACAGATAAATTGTGGTATGCCCACGCAATGGAATATTATCCAGCACAAAAGGAAATGAGCCACCAAGCCATGAAAAGACATAAAGGAAACTTAAATGCATATGACTCGGTGAAAGAAAGCTTACGGAGGATTCCAACTATATGACATCCTTGAAAATGCAAAACTGTATTGCCATTTGCAGCATGGATGGACCTAGAAGGAATAAGGCTAGACGAAATATCACTCAGAGAAAGACAACTACCATATGATTTCACTTAAAGGGGGAATTTAAGAAACAAAACAAATAAACAAAGGAGAAAAAGAGACCAAAAACTAGACTCTTCAATACAAAGGACAAAATGGTGGTTGCCAGAGGAGAGGTGGGAGGGAGGGGCAAAATACATAAAGGGGGATTAAGAGCACACTTATCTCAATGAGCTCCAGGAAATGTATAGAATGATTGAATCATTATATTGTATACCCGAAGCTAATATAACACTGTGTGTTATATTATTGTTATACTGTTATATATTGTTATATATTACATATATATGTTATTATATACTGTTATATATATTGTATTCAATTATACTTGAATAATAAAATTAATTAAAAAGCATAGAAAAGGTAAAACTATAGAGACATTAAAAAGGTTAGTGGATGGATGCCTGGGTGGCTCAGTCGGTTATGCATCTGGACTCTTTATTTGGTCTCAGATTATGATCTCACAGTTTGTGAGTTCAAGCCCCGCGTCAGGCTCTGTGCTGACATCACAGAGCCTGCTTGGGATTCTCTCTCTCCCTCTCTTTCTCTGCCCCTCCCCCTGCTTGTGCATGTGCTTTCTCTCCTCTCTCTCTCTCTCTCTCTCAAATAAATAAACATTACAAAAAAATTTAACAAAAGATTAGTGGTTGCCAGGCATGAGGGGAGGGCTAGATGAACAGGCAGAGCACAGAGGAGTTTCAGGGCAGGGAAATGACTCTGTGTAATAACATAAATGGTACAGGCCATTATATAGTTGTCCAAACCCGCAGAATGTAGAACACCAAGAGGGACCCCTAATGTATACTATGAACTTTGAATGACGTGTCATTGTAGATCCACGGGTTATAACAAATGTACCACTTCTGGGTGGGGGGGGGCATTGAGAGTGAGAGAGGTTGTGCTTTTGTATGGGAAAAAGCCATCCGGGGACTCTCTGTACTCAGCTTCACTGCTCTAGACAAATAAAATCTACTTCTTTTAAAAGAGTAAATTGCACAAGTTTATAAATTATAAGTTCAGCCCCAAGTCTAGATCTGTCCTTGATTATTATAGGACAAACACGAACAGAATGATTGTTTCATAATTTACTAGGTGGGCTAATGCATTGCGATATTCTACTCCCTATTGCATTTTAAGTGACTCCTTAAGCACATAGCCTAACTCCCAGGACTTTGGGTAGTTACTCATGTCCCTTCTAACACAAGCCCTTCTCACTCAGTGTCCCTGTAATAATATAGTAACATAATCATAACTAGTAGTTTAATGTATCTAATTTTGACCGTTATCCTATTTTTAAATCATTATAATGATGGCATACATATAATGCTGTCTTGTTTTCCCCAATTAATGCTATGAGTATGTCTTCATAATCATCATTTAACGTCACCAAAATAATCCACTGTGTGAATGTGCCATTATTTTACTAATAATCCTCTTCTTATTGAAAACTCAAGTTGGGAAAACTCAAGTCCTTACTCAACTATAGCTTTAAAAACAAGTTGGAGACGAATGTTGGGCCAGTAGGTTGGTTTTGAGTCTACTCCAGAATCTGACGTTAATGTAAATACATTTTAAGGTAAAGCGAACTCTCAGTTAGTGCCAAGTCCCTTTAGCCCAAGTCCTCGATAGATATTGAGGAGCTTTTGTTTATGCTGTAATTTCACCTTAAACTTTCAGCCCCACGAAAGCAGGGTCAGATCTGCCTCCTCCATCACCAGACATCCAGGACCGGGCTCACTGCTTGGCACATAGCAAGTTCAGTAAATATGTGATGAGTGAATTAACGAAAGGAAGGCCACAGTCTTTAGAGGCTAAATCAGAGCCAATGCAAACAAAAGCTCGACATGGAAATTTGGAAAACATGAAATTCATTTTGAAGGCAGAAGGTGTGTTTTGTAACATGGTGCATGCCAAAATACCCTTCTGGATCTTTACGTGCTTCACACTGAATGACTAATGATGTGTTGCTGGGGTGATGAAGGACCTTGCAAGGGATCCCGCAATTTCTCTCGAAACATGGAAACATCGTGTGCTTCTCCCATCAGGCAGATGCTGTCTTCAGAGAATATTTAATTAATAGAAGTGCCAACCTCTTCACTCCACCTCTTGAAACCTCGCCCTTTCAAGCAATAATTGCTCTGCAGTTACCTAATTTCCATACTAATTTTCTTAACGAGGTATTAATTTTGTGGTCTAAATGACACTACCAGAGGCTGACGGGATTAATGGTGTCCTAATGCCAGCCTACACAAATGCAGAGGTAGTCATTTGTTTAATGGTATCATTTCCCCACCCCCCCCCAACCAGATTTATAAAGGAAGATGTCAATTTCATGGCTACTCCATTTTTGTACAGATTAAGGTTCTTCCCATTTCCTACTTTTCTTGTCTCCCCAGCTGGTTAATAAAATGAAAATAAAAATAGTGCCTAAGGTCCAAAGGTTTCCAATTGGTTCGCTACTGTCTGAGATCGCCGCACTTTTTGATACGGGAGGGAGTTTCAGTCTCTCCTAGGGATTTGGATGTTCTTTCCGGGTACTCAGTAAAATAACAGTGAAGGGAAGAATCGGGGCGAGGGGCGTCATTTGTTCATTCCACAAGTATTCATTGTGCCCATCTTGCATGGGGAACCAAGCTGGAGGCCGCAGGGAACCTGGGAAAAAAACAAGCCTGAGCCTTGGGAAGTTCATGTTCCCCTGAGCTGAAGGCAGCTCAGGACAGGAAGTGACAGGAAGAACTCAGAATTCTAGTTTGTGCTTTACAATGGACTCAGAGGCCTTAAAATTCCCCTCACCTTGGCCATGATTTAGACTGGCTTCTTCCTGACCTATGCCCCTGACCTCCCTTTGTTTAGAGCATTTACTTAAAAAACGTTCAATTTGGGGCAGCCTGGCTGGCTCAGGTTAAGCGTCAGACTTTGGCTCAAGTCATGATCTCACGGCTCGTGGGTTTGAGCCCCGCGTCGGGCTCTGTGCTGACCTCTCAGAGCCTGGAGCCTGCTTCGGATTCTGTGTCTCCCTCTCTCTGCCCCTCCCCCACTCACACTCTGTCTTTGTCTCTCTCTTTCTCTTTCTCTCTCTCTCAAAAACAAATAAACATTCAAACAATTTTTTTAATAAAAAAAAGAAAACTTTCAATGTTTTGAAAAATGGAAATAATTTCTCTGCCCCTTTGAGATATAAACCTTTTTAAAGTTTTTGTCACTTTTACAACACAGGATTGTCTTTCTCAAAAGCCTGGGAGACATCCCTTCGAAATGTAATCTTCAAGGAAGTTAGGGTCCTTATCTCCCAGACTCTGTGGGAGGGTGGGAACCTACTTTCGATGGGTACCTACCTACCAGCAAATACAGATGTCTTCATCAACAGAGAACAGCATTGCAAAGTCAGGAATGACTCAAAGTGTCGGACACATTCCATTGATCAACAGACCCATAAAGTCTTCTGGTATTTTCTACTAGTTCACACCAGCAGTTAAAAAACTTTATCACCTTTGTTCAGCAGAATTGAGTCCATTTTCAGCTCCTGACTCTTTCTCCTTTTGCAATAGCCTTAAATAAAGTCTACTTGCCTGTTGAACATTGTGCGGTGTGATTTTCTCTTTGACCCAACTGACGATGATTCCTCGGACAAGTTGCTCATGCTCTCTGATTCAGATTCCACAGCAATAAGAGATTGACCCTAAAATCTGACCTGTTTATCTCATTTTATAAATTAAGGTGAGAAAACAGAAGAATAAAGATATATATGTAAGTATCTGAAAAATATAAGGCACTATGCTGTTCAGGAGTTACTAGTGTGTATAATTCAATAGTTAACAACCAAATTAACAAATGTAGTAGCTCATTTTATAAATCAGCATGTAATATAATTAAAGACATATTTATCCACTGAAATATAAGCTAATTAATACACATCTAAAATGACTTAAAAACTAGAAAAGTCCTCCCACTCCCATGACCTCACGGTTTCCCTTCTTTAAAACTGAAGAGAGGCAACGAGCTGTCTGTTGGAAGACTTCAATAATTTCTTAGGGAGAAAATAGCATCCTATCTTACAGACATAAACATTCAAGTTCTGGGATCCTGATTTTCTTCCTGATGAAGGGAGATGGGAACACTGAGGGCTCTCTACCGGAGCTTGTTTTCCATCCATGGAGCAACTCATGATACTCTTAGAGCATTCGCACCACGGCTGTTCTTGACCACTTGATCTTGTGTCTTCTTTTTGAGACTGGCTAGTTTCCCTCTTTTCCTCTGACACACACGTGTGACCACATGCCTGAATCTTGGTGAGGGAGTTGTGTACAGGTTCAGTCAACCTGTTCTGGGGCTGCAAAAGCAAGTCATTAAGAAACTGCCATTGGTTACAGAGCTTATACAGCCCCTTACACCATGTTATTCAACGTTCACAGTGTGAGGTGGGAAACAAGATGACGTAGAGGCTCAGGGAATGCAGCACGTAATGAGCATGTAACCAAACTCACAGAAAGTAGTGGGTGAGTAAGGCTAGTTAGTAAAGGACAGAATTACAAATTCTACAGGCTCGTCTGACCACATAGCCCACAGCTGTAAATATCATTTTAAAGAATACTTATGGGGTGGCTCGGTTGGTTAAGCGTCCGACTCTTGATTTTTGGCTCAGGTCAAGATCTCAGGGTTTGTGAGGTTGAGCCCCACGTTGGGTTCAGCACTGACAACGTGGAGACTGACTGGGATTTTCTCTCTCCCTCTCTCTCTGCAGCTCCCTGTAAACAAATAAATAAACATTAAAAAATTAAAATGCTCAATCCAAAATAAGACAGACAAAAAGAAAACAGGGAGCAAAAACTAGGTGTAACAAACAGAAAACAAAGTGTAATACAATGGGTTAAAGACAATTGGGTCAGTAATCAGATTAAAATGAATGGTGTAAATACATCAATTAAAAAGGCACAAATTGCTAGGTTGGATTAAAAAAGCAAGACCCAAATATAAGCTGTTTATAAAAGACAAAAAACCAAACAAACAAAAAACCCTTTGCGCTTTAAACATAAAGGCACAACTATGTTAAATAAAATGATGGAAAAAGATAAAGCAAGCTAACATTAATCCAAAAATCGATGAAGTGGTTTAATTAATACCAAAGTGCATTTCAAGGCAAGAAATCCATTTACCATGGATTGAGAGAATGTTCCATTAATAAGACATAGTAACACTAAACATGTGTGCAACTGGTAACAGAACTTCAGAATTCATGAGCAAAAACTTACAGAACTACAGAGACAGACACATTTACAACTATAGTTGGCTATTTTCACACTGCCCTCTCAACAACTAATAGAACGCTGTTCTAGAAATACATTACAAAACATCAATAAGGACATTGCTAGACTTGAAAAGTGGTGTCCCCATGTTTATCTGACTGCGTTATAAAGTCCTCAGTCCTACAACTGCTGAATCACATTCTTGTCACATACATATGAAATCTTTCCCAGGATAGACTATAATCTAGGTGAAAGAAGGAAAGAACGAGAGAAAGAAAGAAAGAAGGAAAGAAAGAAAGAGAAAGAAAGAAAGAACAAAGGAAGAAAAGTAATATCAATAAATAAAACATTTCAAAATACACAAAGTGTGCTCTGAGTACAGGGAATTAAATACGAAATCAATCACAGAAATGTGGAAAATCACCAACTATATGGAAACCAACATGCTTCTCAGTAAACCACTGATGGTATCGTTGTTGGCGAAGATGAACAGCAATCAGCATTCTCATGCCCTCCCAATGGGACGTTTTGAACGTCAAGCAGTCGCTTGACGACTTGGGAAGTCGCTTCCCAAGGGAAAACAGTATGGCCGTTTGTGAACATTCAAAGATATTTGTACCACGTGACACAGATGCTACACATCTAGGCACTTACCCCAAATAAATGAAAACCTACGTTCACAGAAAAAACTTCCACGCAAACGTTCACAGCGGGTGTACTGGTCACGGGGCAAAAATGTGAACAACCCACGAGTCTACCAGCAGGCGAATGGATAGATTATGGTAGATCCATACAATCTGATGTCATTCAGCAGACAAAAGAGTGGCCCATTAGTAATGCAAACAATACAGATGGATATCAAAATAAGTTTTGAGTAAAAGAAGTCAAAAAAGAGAGTCGCACATTGTGTGATTCCAGTTACATAAAATGCAAACTGAAATGTCAGAAAGCTGAACGGTGGTTGCCTGGGCCCAGAGGCGAAGGGATGAGTAATGGTAGAAAAAGCTGGAAGAAATAATTATCATTGAGGATTTCAAACAAGGAAACTTGTAGGCCAATAAACATGTTCGGTGTTATGATTGGTATTGGTGGTTTCATAGTATGTGACTGTATCTAAACATATCAAATGGTCCAAGTTAAATATATGTAATTTATTGCAATGGCTGTTATAACCTGGTAAAACTATTTAAAAAACAACAACAAGAAATACTAAAAAAACACACACACAAAACAAAACAAACAAAACAAAACAAAACAAAAAAACTACAGTGTTTAGGGATACACAGTTACTTAACAAACCTATAATGAAAAGTAAAGAAGTAAGGATATTCGATTCAGAATCATTCACTAAGTTACATGCCTGTTTTTTTATTTTTTAAATGTTTTGATTTATATTTGAGAGAGAGAGAGAGACATAAAGTGCACAAGCAGGGGAGGGACAGAGAGAGGGAGACACAGAATCCGACGCAGGGCTAGATCTCAAGAAGAGTGACATCATGACCTAAGTGGAAGTCAGATGCTTGACCTACTGAGCCACCCAGGCACCCCCTAACATGATTTTTTTTAATATAAAACCCCATTACACCCAATCTCGTAATTCACAGTTTCCGCCCAAGAACATGGGGTGAAGAGGCAAAAACGTGAATGTAAAAAATTCATGATTATTAAACATAGAACATAATACATTATTAAAACGGGTCTCAGTGAAATGGATAAGGCTCCTCACTTATGTATCTATGAATACTCACCTATCTTTTTGTTTTTTTCAAATGTTATTCTTTAAAGACTATTTTTCTGGAGCAGTCTTTGGTTCATGGCAAAACAGAACAAAAGTACAGAGATTTCCTGTATGTGTCCTGCCCCGACAACGTCCACAAGCCTCCCCCATCAGTATCCTCACCAGCGCTGTGCATCTGTGATTCATGAAGTTGCACTGACATCTCAAAATCACTCTGAGTCCATGGTGTACCTTAAGATTCACTCTTGGTGTTGTGCGTTCTCTGGGTTTGAACAAACGTGTGATGACAGGTGCCCATCGGTACAGTACCACACGGAACAGCTTCACTGCCCTGAAAATCCTGTGTTCTGTTTACTCATCTCCACTCCCCAAAGCTCTGACAACCACTGATCTTTTTCCTCTCTCCGTCATTTTGCCTTTTCCAAAATGTCATATAGCTGGAATCATACAATAGGTAGCCTTGTCAGAGTGGCTTATCTCAAGGAGTAATATGTATTTAAGGTTCCTTCATGTCTTTTCACAGCCTGATAGCTAATTTCTTTTTAGACCTGAGTAACATTCCATTGTCTGCATGCACTACAGTTCATTCGTCCATTCACTTCCTGAGGGACATTTTAGTTGCTTCCAAGTTTTGGCGATTATGAATACATTAAAAAATTTTTTTTTTACCTTTATTTATTTGTGAGAGTCAGGGAGACACAGAACATGAGCAGGGGAGGGGCAGAGCAAGAGGGAGTCACAGAATCCGAAACAGGTTTCAGGCTCTGAACCGTCAGCACAAAGCCCGACGGGGGGCTCGAACCCGTGAACCATGAGATCATGACTTGGGCTGAAGTCAGAAGCTTAACTGACTGAGCCACCCAGGCGCCCCGATTGTGAATACATTTTTATAAACATCTGTGACCAGGATTTTTGTGTGGACATAAGTTTTCAACTCTGGCAACTACCAAGAGGCTCAATGCTGGGTCGTGTGGTAAGAGCATGCTTAATTTTGAAAGAAACCGCCAAACTCTCGTAAAAACGTGATTTAAAAAAAAAAATGTCATATTCAGCACAATAATCTGGACTTCTATGTTTATCATCAGTCAATAAATTAAGACATCTCTAATGGTTTTTATAAAGTATAATGCCTATTTTTTAAAACAAAGAATATGGACAAGGGCATGAAAGTAAAGAAACAAAAAATAAGTCAAGTAATATTTCTAGAAATCAGAGGAAGAGATGATTGCCCAAAGATACAGGACATTATCTCTAGAGCCACTAAAGGACTTCCCTGCATGCTTACTTGTGATAAGTGAACTCTCCTGGGCAAAAATCATCAGATTGTGGGTGTAAACAATTCATCACACTGATTTTTTCTGGTGACTAATGAAGTCCCAGGAGAGCAGGACGCGGTCGGAAGGTGGGTACAAAATGCGGAGGGCCATTAGGTTACCGCGATAGCAGAGAGAGTCATTTCCACCTCGATAATCTGAACCATCAGGAAAATGATCAAAGGAACAGGCAAAGGCCACAAATAAGACTGGCTTACCGAGGCACAGCTTGTACCTCCTCACCCGAAACCGTAATCAAGTCAATTTTGAAAGGGACCGCTGGAGAAGAAATATTTGCGTGGGGCTTATCATGAAAATGGAGTATAACTTGACAGGGACGTGAAGAAATCCCCCCAAAGAATTCCAGCCACAGCAGCCACGTGTGAAACACTGAAGCCAGCTCCCCCGACCTCCAGCCCACAGGAAAATGCACGCAGGTCCTACAGAAAATGAGTTACACGATGGGAAGAGTGACCGGAAAGAAAAAAGTGTTTTCAGCAGGAAATAAAAAAGAAAAAGAAAAAAGTATTGGGTGTAAATGACATGATATTCTTGGAGCAGAGTGTGGTAGTAAATACAGCTGCCAGGACGAGTTCTTACTGTGCTTCATGGGAACAAGGTGCCTTGCTCACGGTACCTGTGCGGCAACAATGATTAAACTCCCCACCAAAACTTGGAGTGCTGATGTCTGGAGGTGGTAGCTGAGTTTCTCGAGACCAACACCGCCCAGTGGAAATACAAGCCTCACAAGTAGTTTTAAGTGGTTGAGTGGCCACTTTTAGAAAAGTAAAGAAGAAAAAAACGTGACATTAACTTTAATTATAAACGTTATTTCACCCAACTTATGGAAAAATTAGGATTTACACGTATAGCGATTATAAAAGGATGATAAATGACACAGTTTGCATTCCTTTCTTTCATACTGTTTGAAATCCAAGGCACGTTGTACGTACAGAGCATCTCAGGTCGAACCAGCCGCGTTTACAGTGCCCTATAGCCTTGTGGCCAGTGGCTACATCTTTGGTCAACAGAGGGCTAGACCTTGGAGAGGTACAGAGGTGCCCTCTTGCTGCCCCAGAGAACCTGGTACTCACAACCAAACAGTGGAGTGATTCACAGCAAGGCAAGCTTCATTTGAGTGCATTTCACACATTGAAGAGTGTCTTAAAATTTCTTTGAATACAAGATTCCATCTCTAGGGTGGCTCCAACCCCAGCTCAGGTCACGATCTTACCGTTCATGAGTTTGAGCCCCGCGTCGGGCTCTGTGCTGATGGCTCAGAGCCTGGAGCCTGCTTCTGATTCTGTGTCTCCCTCTCTCTCTGCCTCTCCCCCACTCACGCTCTCTCTGTCTCTCTGTCTCTCTCTGCCTCTCTCTCTCTCTTAAAAATAAACATTAAAAATTAAAAAAAAATCTTCCCTCTCTAAAAATGTTTGGAAATCCCCGCACTAGACCTTCTATTGCAGGTAAGACAACCCAGGGCCCCAAAGGTTAACTAATGGCTCACGGTCGTCCAGACAGGGAATGCGGCCCTGGACCTGAAGCCAGCTCCTGACTCGTCACCTGGCACCACCTGTGGACTACGTGCCCACAAGAAAGTGACCAACGTCCTGTGAGAGAGTATGCGATCGATCATTGTCCGATTGTTTCAGAAGCTGATGCGTTGCCACAAAGCAATCACGATCATTAGAGAGGAGTCCTTCTGATTTTTGTTTGTTTGCTTTGTAGAGTTTATTTTAACGAGAGGTCACAACTTTTCTTTGGTCGCCACTTTTCTTTGGCCACGTAGCTTCTGTCTCACTTGTTCTGAAATGCAGCGAGGGAAATAAAATGATCTTGACTAAACTTCCGACATGAGAGTAAGGCCTGCTTGCTTTTACTTTAGAACTTCTCTTCATTGAAATAATTATAGGTTTACAGAAAGTTGGAAAGAGGATATAGGGGGGTCTCAAGTACCCTTCATCGAGTTTCCCTCCAATGGTTACATGTTACACGATCATGGTAGAAGGTAGACACCAGAACAGTGACATTGCTACAATGTGCGTGAGGAGTTCCATATAATTATCATCCTTTGTGAAATTTTGTGTAACCGCGACCGTAGTCAACATACAGACTCATTTTGTCACCATAAAGATCTCCTTTGTGTCGCCTTCCTCTCTACCACTGTCCCTAACTGACGGTAACCACTAATCTAGCTTCCCTCTTTATGATGTTGCGATTTTGAGAACGTTATAGACATGGAATCACATGGCATAGAACCTTTGGAGATTGGCTTTTTCACGGCGTGTAATGCCCTGGACATCCATCCAAGCCGTTGTCTGCCTTAATAGTTGATTCCTTCATGTTGCGGAATGATATTCCCTGGTATGGTGGTACCATGGCGTGCTCAATCTTTCACCTACGGAGGGACGTTTATTATTGCTTTTCAGCTTTGGACTATTTCCGATGAAACTGGTAAGAACAATCATGTGCACGTATTATATGGAAATAGGACTTCATTTCTTTGGGATACATGCCCAGGAGTGACATAGCCGGGCGATATGGCCAATGTAGGTTTAGTTGTGCTAGAAAGTGCCAAATTATTATCCACAGTGGCTGTATCATTTTAGATTCCCACCACCAACGTATGAGAGATCAACTTTTTTTTTTTAACTTTTTCTTCTTTTCATTTTTCCTCTTAACTTTTGGTACAGTTCAAGGGCACATTTATGCTTTTTGTGCACTGAATGTTGTGAGGAAATTATACCTGCGTATGAAAGACACAGCCCCCCCCCCCCAACAGTGGTCATTTTTGGCAAGGCATGGAGATTCATTGTAGACACCAAGGCTGCTAACCCAGAATGCTCGATTACTTTATTTCAAATCGTGTAGGGTCTGTGCAGGCATTATGTGTGTTTCCATTTGGTTCCTTACTGCTGTATCCGACAGATATTTTGAGTGGTTGTCTCATTGACCCAGAGTCGCTGTAGAGCAAAGGGAAACCTCTTGCGTTTGCATTTGTTACCTTTGCAAGCATTATCAGTGAGGTAACGATGAAATGCCCTTTGCCACTCACCGGGCAGCATGTTGCCATAGCAACACATCATTCTGGAAATTCATCAGTTCAGCTGGTCATTATCTCCAAGTAGCAGATAGCTAACGTATTATGAAAGTTCTTGCTCTTAAGTTGTAATTGAACCAGGGAATGACTTTGGTCTTGGCGCTGGGCACTCAGCATTACATTTATAGAGTAAAGGAGGATTCAAAGACAACAGGTTTTGGCTAGTGTATGCCTGAATAGGAAATTTTAATTAACTCAGTTTATCAGATTCAGCTACTGGCTAATTTCCACCCCCCCCCAAAGAATATGTTAGCCAGTTGAAGCCTCTTAGTCATAAATTGTATGCGACATTCTTCTACCCCTAAGTATTATTTTAAACCATATTCCCACATCTCGCCCTGGGTTGAGAAGTTCCAGGGACAGTAGTCCTGGAGGATGTAGCTGGTCTTCGTCACTGTGATCTCGCTGGTATCTGCAACGGTGCCTGGCACACGGTAGGTGTTCAAGCAGAGCACAGGGTTCAGAGTGTGGACCTTGGGGCCCCACGGCCCGGGTTAGACTCCCGACTCCAACACTTACAGGCCACCTGGCCAAGAGCAGGCCAGTCACCCTCTGCGTCTCCTTCACCCTGGGGTCCAGCTCACAGGTTGGGGGCCACACGGTGAGCTTCTCTGTGCAGAGGGCTTGAAAGGTGCCTGGCATGCAGGGCACATTGTGTAAGAATCCTCTAGTATTATTGTCTTGCCACTTCCAGCTCATGGATTATAAGCCCTACTCAAGTGTCATCTAAACTGAACAGGCTCCTGCCTCTGTCCGTCCTCACCACACCCAAAGCTGGAGGGGAGATCCTGCCTCAATCCCCGCAACGTCTACTGCCTTACAGAAAACCACACCAGACTGCACACTCCTTTGAGTACGCAAAATCATGGACTGAAACTTTCAGAGAAATTTGCCACGACATTTTCTGTGAATGGAAACCAAATTCTACTTAAAACAAGAGCACAATCGAGTCCTCTGAGTGTCGTTTCCAAGCTCTCATCCCGTTCTGTAGCTTGAAAGTAACTCCAACTAGATGGAAAATTATTCTGCTAAGGAGGCAATTCAAGGTTCTGAAGGGAGATTACTTGCCTTTAGATTTATCGTATCTAAATTACAAAACAGTCACCCAGCTGGCAGTGTCGGTCGCCCTTCTCTGACAGTCACCAGGCAGGAACACAGATTCTAAATCAGCCTCGCACCCCACTGGTGAAATTTACACTACGTCTGGTCCCATTAGTGTGAGTCGGGATGGTTGAGAAAAATCTATGCTAAGCACTTTTACAGTACATTAATTTAAAAGAAAAAAAGGGAGCTGTCTACTCGGTGGAATAAGAAAATCAAAATGTCATTTTTCTGGATTGCTACATTATACTAATTACGAACGATCCAAGCTATCTGGTAGGGTTTCCACGTACACTCTTCGGGTGTGATCTTATCCATTCCTGTGGCTTCAAAACTGTGTTGAGGTCTCTATTACTGACCCAAACCTTTCTCTTTAGTTTCAAAGAAAAATTTTCAAATGACTGTCAGACCAACCACATGCAACTGGAACTCACCATTTTCAAAACTGACCTTTGTTACCTTCCATTGGCTCAAACATGACCATGCCCCTGAAATCTTGAATTCTTTTGTTACTATAAATATTTTAGTCTGGCCCATCCTTTCTTTTAGCCTCATCTCCTGTCTGTCCACCCACAAAAGCAGCTAACTTACACTTCTCACCTTTTCCAAAACATCCCATGCTTTTCTATGCTACACATTTTGCACAGTCTCTGCCTTCCCGTACCTTCTCCACCAGGCAACCATCTCCATGAGAGCCAGCTCTCATGCTTCTCCTCTGGAAGGAAGAAGTGTTTCTGGCCCTCCTGTGCCAGGTCAGTGCTCCCAAATCTCTGTGCTCATGGAAGGTTAGTCTGACTTCAATTAGGACAGTGCATTGAGTCAATCTGTAGAAAAAGTGTCTATCTTTCCTTGTACGATATGAGCTTTCCTGGAGGTCAAGTGCTGAGTCTTATTCTCGCCCATGATACCTTTATTTTTGTGGTAGGCTGTCAGTGAAGGCTGGTGGAGTGAATACATGAAGATTTCACCTGAAGAATGTCAATCATTAAGCTAAGGGTTGAACTCTGATCTTTTAATCCTCCTGGTTATTACTAAAGAATAGAAGAAGAGTGATCACATTAAAAATGTTATCACCTATTTTGACAACTTTAAGTGTTCAGAGTACGCAGGTTTCCCCTAAATTGCTATGTGCCCCTCTTTCTGTCCATTCAACTGAAAGTTACCTGGGAGGTGAGAAGCAGAAGTGAGGTGGGGACAAGGACAGACATGTGAAAAGGCAGACATGACAGGAGAGCTATAGGTATAGCAGACTGGTTCTCAAATTTCAGTGACTACAAAGGTTACTCAGTAAGATTGCTGACATGGAAATTCCAGGTCCAACCTCTGACAATGGGATTCAGGAGGCTTGTCATGGGGCTTGAGGACCAAAATTGTTAGAAAGACCTCTAGGTAAATCTAACACGAGTGACCTCGGATGATTCTCTGGCCAACTGTTAGGGGCTGTTGACTCCAGTCCACATCATCAAAGATGGTAACAGTAAGGTCAGTGGTAGATGAGCCTTGAGACATGGTCACCTATCTGTTAACTTCCCTAAGCCCTTTGAGCTACTATATGGAAAGGGCTTAGCATGGTGCCTGGACCACAGGGAGCATTAATTGTCCTTGAGCCATTGTCATGATGCTGGTGAGGAAGAAGGAGAGGATGTCATGGCCAAACACCCTCCTTCTATTCTAGAAGCTCTTCTTTCCCTACTTTAAAAAGTAGCTCCATATAAGTCATTAGTAGATGTCATGGACCTTCTACCAGGCTACACATTAGACTCACTTATGGGGCTATTAAATATTATAAATGGCTGGGTGTTGCTTTCATCTGCACAGGCATGATTTAATTTGTCCAGGTAGAACAAGGGCATTGGTATTTTCTAAAACCTGTCAAGGTGAGGGTAATGTGGAGCCGTAGATGAGAACTACTGATGTCTACATCATGGGACAATATTAAGAGAATTATGGGTGATGTAAAATTAATGAGTAGATAATTAATCCCATTTTCTTCAACATCTCATTTGGTCCCAAGTAATAAGCCATATACTTTGGAAGATTGAAAGTCCCATACAGTACTTTTGGAGAGATTCTACATGTTCTGAAATTTGAGGAGCAGGCATGGAAGTATATGAGGCAGGACTCCTAATCTTCTCCCAGCCTCAAAGACTATGGTCAAGTGACAGCCTTGGGCTATTTACTCTTTCAGGGACTGCCTTGCCTTTCCAATGAGGTCAACATGTTCTCAGGGAAGTCCACAGCCTGAGGAAGGTAGTGGTAGCCACGGGCATGTTCTTCTCAGAGACGCCCACATCCAACAGCTGGGCAAGGCAGGAGGTCAAGGTCCCAGCCATTTCTACTCAAATTTCTACAAGAGAAAAATTTGCTCGAAGATCCACTGTGCTAGGAGAGCCTTCTGACAGGTCTGTGCCATGATCTGAAGACTCTCCTGCCCAATCCTGCTTCCTTCTTTTATTTCCCACAGGTGTTACTCCCCCTAAAACCTCTCATGTCCTGTCCCAGTATCTACATCCAGGAGAGCCCAGACTCCAGTAGGATGCTCAGATGAGGAGAGCAGGGAAAGCACAGCAGCAATGCAAATGCAGCAAAGACTTACAAATCCAGAAAAAGCCAGTGGGTCAGTGACGGAAGGTGTTTGAACCTAAACTTGTAGGTAACAGGCACTCTGTATGCATCGCCTCTTTTATTTTCATTTAAAATGTTGCAGAAGAGTTATTGTGATTACTATTTGACTCTACTGCCACTGAGGCTTATAAATATCTAGGAACTTACTAAAGTCACATAGCGTATAATAGGTGGAGGAGGGATACGATCTCAGCTTTTTCTGGAACTGAAGTTTACATTTTCCCCCACACTTCATACTCTTTCCCATCCCTCCAGCTCATAACAATTCTCTCCTCGTCTGAACTCCTTAGTGCACTAACCGTCACCTACACAGTTACACCTAACACACAATTAGGCCATTCTGCAGCGACTTCTTATGGTCACATATATCCACCCCCAACACCATAATTTCAAATGCCTTAAAGTTAGGAAGCATGTTTTATGTTTCTAGTGTATTCTGAACTTAACCTGGCCAATAATATGTCTTCTGTCCATGCTTGTTTATTAACCATGCAAGTAACAGGTACATAAAGAGCTTGGCCGTGTTCAGAGAATGGGATGACATCCAAGACATGTGACCACGTGGAAATGTTAAGGGACATCCGATAGCTTCGTGTATGTGAGCAGGATTCTCTCTGCAGAAGCCAAACTATGTAATGTGCCTGTGATGGGAACGTCACGCAGACCTGGCCAGTCCTGCTCACCTGCCGTCGCTCTTCCGTCATTCCCCATCTGTCCCTGCACAAATGAACCCCCTGTATGTCCATGTTCTCTTCACACCCCACCCCCCCGGCATCTGGAGTCTCTGCAATGTCACTGAGCAGCTCTGGAACAGCCTCTGACCAGGGCTAGAGCCCTTCTGGTTTCCTCACATGTCAAGGGCACGGCTGCTTTGTGACAATGGGAGGGGGTGGCACACAGGTTGCTCCCGTTTGCAGGTAGGCTGTTCAGGAGGTACCATCCTTCCATTACCTCCTGTCTCAGGACTGCCAACTATCGGCCCTTAGACACAAATACTGATTAGTTCGTTCATTCATTTAGTGAGTATCTGTTGAGCACATACTTTGGGTCATGCTCTGGTTTAGCTGCTTTTGCTACTAAAGTATCACACTTAGAAACTTCTAAGATATTTGGATCTGGGCACAGTGATTTCCTCTGGTTGGAGGGAGGGAGTCACCTGGAGGGCTTTCTTTTCACCTGGACATGTGAGCTACGGTGAATGATTGCACTCACTTGTAAGTCTGGAATTTTAGTTTCCATGCTTTTCTAGTCTAAGTACGAACAGACTCTGGCTTTCTAAGGGGTTCTGGCTGCTTCAGTGTCCTACCCTCCTCCTCCCGCCCTTATGCTGGCCCTGAGCCTGGCAGGAAGGAGGGAAGGGTCACACAGGACTCTGTGCACCATTAGGAAAATGGAGTGAAGACAGCGCTTCCAGAGCCTGCAAACGCATAACCCGTCTTTGGGGGGAGGATGGAGAAGGGAGAGCCTACACTTTTAAACTGGACCTTGAAGGACGAAGAGGCATTTGCCAGGCAGAGAAAGGAACTACGGAAACATGAGGGATGGATGAAGCCGTGACCAAAATATGGAAGACTGGGGCCTTGTCTTGTGGACATATGGGGCTCAGCGTTATCTAGAAGGGTGGTGCGTTGGGTTGGAGCTAGGGAATCATCATATCTGTCCCTTCCAGCCTCTTCAAAGTCACAGAAACATCCATCTTGTATGTGTTTTCATGATGTAACTAGTTGGGTCAAGTGTAATGGAAGTCCTGAGATTTGCAAAGAGACTTTGGACAATCATTTTGAATACCGTAGCAGAGCTGAAGAGTCATGTACCCAACGAACGAGCATCTCCACGCTAAGAGCGCAGGTTCTCAATCCCTCGTCCAGAAGTAGAAGTCAAGTACCCCAAGACATTGATCTTGTCCACTCTTGGAGAAGGTTTCTATTCTTGAGACCATCACAGGTGGCTTTATTTGCTTCCCACTGACTCACACCAGTAATGCCCATTTCTATGGTTGCCATGATGGGGAAGCCCTGAGCTGGAGAAACCTCTGCCCCAAGAGATGTAGACAGACATGGTCATAGCAACACCATTTTTAATCACACACACAAATGTAAACAACCTAAATGCCACTCGGCGTGAGAACGTGGAATTCAGGAATACAGAGGTATGCTCTGTAGTGGTGACGACAAAGAAACCTTAATTATCTGTGCACATATGATAAATCTCACAGAAGTAATGGGAACGCCAAGTCACAGAACAAAACCATAATACCACGCCTTTCCATCTGCCTCTAGGCCACACCACGTGGAACTGAGAGTTGCTGGAGTTACAGATTTATTTTGCAAAATGATAAAAGACAGCTTGGGAATAGCAAACATCACGGGAGACTGGTTATCCGGGACAAGTGCAAGAGGGTTCAAGGCACATGTGAAAGGCCCAGGGGGAGGGTTTTCATTTTACCGTTGTTGCCCTTGGCCAACACATCTATTTACTCCATATTTATTATGTACCCAATATTTAATACAGATAACTTTCTTAAAAGTGGAAAGATACATATAAGATGAAAGTCGTGATCCTTGCCAAATTACAGTTTAATGTAGCCGAGACCCGCATCACTTGGATCACGTCCTGTGAACATGCACACACTCAGAGACACATACACACGGTCACGAAATAGGAGGCTACGTTTAGAAGTAAATACATTCAGATAAGAGTTTGTGTTGATGACAAACAGAGGGACAGAGGGATCTGAGGGAGCAGACAAACCGATTCACAGCAGAGATCTTTACAAGAGCACTACCCTTTCACAGGACACCTTGAACTGTATGTGACTTGGGACCCTTCCAACCAGGGTGTGAATGTTGGTTGGATCAGGGGGTCAGACGAGAGAAGAGACTCTGCGTGAGCCGGAGGAGTAGTTTGGTACCCTCCTGGTGAAAGGAACAGGGGGAGTGAAAAAAGAGTGACTGAGAGAAAGAGGAAGCCAGTGAGATGTCAGAAAGATTCCACCACGGAACCCTCAACAGCAACTTTCATACTCATGTGATGCTTCCTGCAATTAACTTTCTACATTTTCTTTAATGTTTATTTATTTCTGAGAGAGAGAGAGAGAGGGAGAGAGAGAGTAAATGGAGGAGGAGCAGAGAGAGAAGGAGACAGAACTCAAAGCAGGCTCCAGGCTCTGAGCTGTCAGAACAGAGCCCAACAAGGGGCTCAAACCCACAGTCCATGAGACCATGACCTGAGTCGAAGTCGGATACTTAACTGACTGAGCCACCCAGGAGCCCTGCAATTTATTTTTTAAATGCAGAAATGAATAAAGGGACTGAGTTTGTGTTTGTTTGACCCTGAGAGAAACACATCCCACCTGAACATAGACAGGGCTCTAAGAATGTAAGACCGGAGATCCCTTAACAGAAATTGTGGGGAGAGCTGAGATAAGGAACCAAATATCCAAGGGGCAGGAAAGCCTTAGCTGGATCCAACGGGCAGGTGTGACATGTATTCTCAAATGTCCCCGTGTAGGGCAATGGGCTCTCCCCGTGACACTTCTGAGATCATAGGCCCCACACTGACAGGCAGATTCCAGGCCCCTTCAGCTTTCTGGCTTCCACGCTGACTTCCCAGTGTAGCTCTCCGAATCTTCCATGGGTTTAGTTTGTGATCTACGTGATGTCCCAGCCCAGTTCTCAATCACGAAGAAGGCGCATTATGAGTCCTAACAAAATACACTGTTTTTCCATAACTAAGACTTGACTCTTTGAGAGACAGTCAAAGCCTAAAACCAGTTATACATTGAAGGCCATGGTGAGGGTCCCAATAAGACAGCAGGAAACACGGGACCGGGGGCGAGGGACAACAGGTTCTTGTCCGGAGATGGGGCAGGGCCAGCCTCAGGGTCCACGAGCAGTCCCCTGATTCCTGGGAGGGCCATGTGTCAGAGGACACAGGACAAAACCCAGACACTGGAGAAAAGACTGGATCACCGCTCGGGAGAGAAGATGTCCAAGGCTCTGTCACTAAAACCAGGGGAGAGTTCAGAGCACAGTCAGGGTGAGATGAGCCGGCACTGAGCCTGAGTCTTCTTGCTCCCAGCGTGCTCTGTGCCCAAGGCCCGGAAGGAATCTGAGGAACCCGGAGGTGCGGGTTAAGGACCCACCTTCAAAAGTTAGAGATTCCTGAAGACAAACTGCCAGGCGGATCACCACAGGACAGCAATTCAGGAAAGACCAAGACAACTGGCTCTTATCCAGTCTACGCAGAAATACATCAATGTTGCCCACATATATTTTTTAAAGTGCTAACCTTGTGTAACCCATACAATTTCTAATTGAAAGAAAAAATGTATACTTTAACTCAAAGAGCAGCAGTTCATTGTGAAGATTGCCTTTAAAGACCCAATTAACCAAGGACAAGTCAAGGCCACTGTGGGTGACACTATTTCTAACGTTGAGCCAGAGTTCTTTTGGCATAGTCAAGGTCAGACTTTAAAAATTAATTAAATGTTCGTATCAATGAGTCTCAGAATGAAGCTTTAAATCCCAGCAATTAAGCTTAGAGAATAATTAGAATACTCAGGGTCAGAGTTTTTCTCCAAAATTCCAGAAAGATACTTAGGCATTCAGGTAATTAACTAGTAAAAGTTCTCACGTTGGCAAAATTACATGAAGAAATGTTGTCCATAAAAGCATTTAGGCTAATTTGTGATAATTTATACCAACTTCTACTGGACTCCAGCCAATATTACTTTAAGTGCGTCTTACTAATTATAGGCAATGTTTGAAAACATATTTACTAGTTTAAGAAATAAATCTTCTTTGTTGCCCAAATTTCCTTTTCCTCTCTCTCAAATCAATTTTAATTCTGAAAGTGTTGTGTATTTCATTGGTTTTATTATATTCTTTTCCTTTGGAGTGATATCCTATTAAGTACTTTGTTATTTTTTTAATTTAAATTCAGGTTAGTTAACGTATAGTGTGGTATTGGTTTCAGGTGCAGAACCCAGTGATTCGTCACTTACATGTAACACCCAGTGCTCAACAGGTGCCTTCCTTAACACCCGTCACCCATCTGGCCCATCCCCTGCCCACCTCCCCTCTGGCAACCCTCAGTTTCTTCTCTGTATTTAAGTGTCTCTTATGGTTTGTGCCCCTTTCTGTATTTATCTTATTTTATTTTTCCTTCCCTTCCCCTGTGTTCATCTGTTTTATTTTTTTAATTCCACATGTGAGGGGCACCTCGGTGGCTCAGTCGGTTAAGGATCTGACTTCGGCTCGGGTCATGATCTTGGGGTGTGTGAGTTCGAGCCCCGCGTCGGGCTCTGTGCTGACAGCTCAGAGCCTGGAGCCTGTTTCAGATTCTGTGTCTCTCCATCTCTCGGCCCCTCCCCTGATCATGTTCTGTGTATCTCTGTCTCTCGATAATAAATAAGCATGTAAAAAAATAAAAAATAAATAAATAAATTCCACATGTGAGTGAAATCATATAATATTTGTCTTTCTCTAACTGACTTATTTTGCTTAGCGTAATACACTCTAGTTCCATCCATGCTGTTGCAAATGGCAAGATTTCATTCTTTTTGGTCGCTGTGTAGTATTCCATTGTATGTATATACCACATCTTCTTTATCCGTTCATCAGTGGATGGACATTTGGGCTTTTCCCACAATTTGGCTATTGTTGATAGCGCTGCTATAAACATTTGGGTGCATATGCTCCTTTGAATCAGCATTTTTGTATCTTTTGGATAAATACCTAGTAGTGTAATTGCTGGGTCGTAATGAGTTTTATTTTTAATTTTTTGAGGAGCCCCCACACTGTTCTCAAGAGTGGCTGCACCAGTTTGCATTCCCACTAACAGTGTAAAAGTGTCCCCCTTTCTCCACATCCTCACCAAATCTGTTGTTTCCCGGGTTGTTAGTTTTAGCCATTCTGACAAGTGAGAGGTGGTATCTCATTGTGGTTTTGATTTGTGTTTCCCTGATGATGAGTGATGCTGGGCATTTTTTCATGTGTCGGTTGGCCATCTGGATGTCTTCTTTGGAAAATTGTCTACTCACGTCCTCTGCCCATTTCTTCACTAGATTATTTATTATATTCTTCTATGGCTCAGGATTTGGAGGAAAATCAGGTAATTAGAACTATAACCTGAATATTGTTTTAATCTCAAAAGTGTCCCTTACATGTTGAATACATTAAATACATATTTAAATATGTGCATTAGGTTATCCACCTAAATATTATTTTTTTTTAAGTTTGGACTAGTTAAAATAAATGTTAACAATGGATAGTAGGCGGATTAGCAGCTAGCTGCTTTCTATCCACCTCCACCATCCAGCAATTATTCAGCACTAATTAGGGTTGGCCAACATAGGAAATCGAAAAATACTTGTTTCTTTGTATTGACTTTTATTCGGTCTCCAAGGATCAGTTCCTTCATAATTATAATTTCATGTACTCTTGTCTCCAGGTAGCTAGTTAAGTAAAGGCTGCATTGATTGCTCATAAACATCTCATTAGCAAAGTTCATGCTCTCAGCTTCTCTGAGGAGGTGTTACTAAATCTAAAGGTATATCTGAAAGAATCACACACAAAAAAACCGCCTCTCATTGCTCACCTACTCCCAGAAACATCATTTCTATACATGAAGCATCACAATAATCTAGTATTAATGTTTATGACAATTTTGGGGTTATCTAATATGATCCTCAGGAATGTCCTTTAGTAAGGAAAATTCCAATTAAAAATGACAGGATATAAGTTGTATAATATATATTTTGGTTCATTGTTATGTTTCCAAAATATGGGTAAAATGCTATGATTTAACATAAAAAGTGGTCACTGTAGGATTATTCTGCAGCTATTTTTTGAACTAATCAAGAAGAAAGAAAGAAAGGAAGGAAGAAAGAAAGAAAGAAAGAAAGAAAGAAAGAAAGAAAGAAAGACTTCCATTATTTATTTAGTTAATTAATTGGAATTGTTCTTGAAGACTGGAAATTATATCTTTCACTAGAAAGGAGGGAAGGAAGGAAAGAAGGAAGGAAGGAAGGAAGGAAGGAAGGAAGGAAGGAAGGAGAAAGGAAGGTAGGAAGGAAGGAAGGAGGAAGAAAGGAAGGAAGGAAGGAAGAGAGGGCAGGACAAGGCAATGAAGGAAGAAGGAAAGAGAATGGAGACAGGGAGAGAGGGAAGAGGAAAACAGAAAAAGATATGACTTCTTACAGTGATATATATTCAAGTGAAAAAAAATATTGTTTTGCACATCCCAGGAATTTATTTTTAGAGTTGGCCACTGTTAATCACTACACTGCATCACTGTAAAGCTGTTTTCCCAAGTCACTGCAGGCACACTGGTGGAAAGGATGCTGGAAATGTACTAAGTGACCCATGATGATTTGGACAAAGTCCACTTATGCTAATAGGTTCCAAATCGGAACAGCAGGTATTAATAGTTGTACATCACTCTCTTATTCCCAGGTCTGTCAAATCTCTTTCTTTTATTATTTGAGGGAATCCTCAAGTCAACTTTTCCTTGGTGAAGGTTTATTTAAAAAGAAGAGATGGCTCATACCGAAACCAGACAAAGACATCTGAAGAAAACTACAAATATCTCTTATGAATATAGACACCAAAATCCTCAACAAAATGCTAGCAAACCAAATACATCAACATGCAGAAAGGATTATACACCATGACCAAGTGTACTTTACCCAAGGAAAGCAAGGCAGGTGTAACATGTAAAAATTAATTAATGTAGTACGTTATGTCAGTAGACATAAAGATAAAGGAAACATGATCATATCGATTTATACAAAAAGTTACTTTATATAATTCATAGCCTTTCATAATAACACTCAACAAACTCAAACTAGGAGGAAACCTTCTCAATGTGACAGAGTATCTATGAAAATAACAGATCAATATCAGTCTGAATGGTGAAAGAACTGATGTTTCTCCCCCCTTGATCAGGAACAACACAAGGATGTTCACGTTCATTACTTCTATTCAGCACTCCATTGGAGGTCTCACAGGGCAATTAGGCAAGAAAATTAAAAGGAAAAAGAAAAACGATCTCTATTTTATTTCCATATACAGGATCTTGTATATGGAGAATTCTAGGGAGTTTACTAAAAAAAAATTAAATGCTTACTTATTTATTGAGAGAGAGAGATAAAGAAAGAGAGAGAGAGAGAGAGAGAGAGAGAGAGAGAGAGAGAATCTCAAGCAGGTTCCATGCTGTCAGTGCAGAGCCCATCACGGGACTTGATCCCACCACCCAAGAGATCATGACCTAAACTGAAATCAAGAGTTGGATGTTTAACTGACTGAGCCACCCAGGTGCCCTGGACATTCCTAAAAAATTAAAACGTTAACAAAAGAGTGCCGCATGGTTGCAAGATGCAAGCTGAAAATTGTATTTCTATATGACTTGCAAAGAAGAATCTGAAAAGGAAACTGAGAAAAAAATTCCAATTATAATTGCATCAGATAGAATACAATTCTTAGAAACAAAATTAACAGGTGCAAAACTTATCCTCTCCAAACTAAAAAATACTGTTTACAGAAGACAAAGAAGACTTCAGTGAAAATACATCTCATGTTCATGGATCAGAAAATGTAATGCGAGGGCGCCTGGGTGGCGCAGTCGGTTAAGCGTCCGACTTCAGCCAGGTCACGATCTCGCGGTCCGTGAGTTCGAGCCCCGCGTCGGGCTCTGGGCTGATGGCTCGGAGCCTGGAGCCTGTTTCCGATTCTGTGTCTGCCTCTCTCTCTGCCCCTCCCCCGTTCATGCTCTGTCTCTTTCTGTCCCAAAAATAAATAAACGTTGAAAAAAAAAATTAAAAAAAAAAAAAAAGAAAATGTAATGCGAGGATGACAGGACCACCCAAATTGGCCTACAGATTCAAAGCACTCCTTACCAAAATTCCTGCTGGCATTTCTGCAGAAACTGACAGATCTTAAAATTCATATGGAAGTGCAAAGGATGTTGAATAACCAATCTTGAGAAAGAAAACCAAGTGGGAGAATTCATGCTTTCCAGTGTAGAAACTTACTATACAGCTATAGCCATCAAGACAGTGGTAATGACATAAGAATATATATAAAGATCAATGGGTAGAGTTGAGAGTCTAGAAATAAATGCTCAGGGGCACCTGGGTGGCTCAGTCGGTTGAGCGTCAGAGGTCGTCTCAGGTCATGATCTCATGGTTTGTGAGTTTGAGCCCCGCATCGGACTCTGTGCTGACAGCTCAGAATCTGGAGCCTGCTTCGGATTCGGTGTCTCCCTCTGTCTCTGCCCCTCCCCGACTCATTCTCTCTCTCTCTCTCTCTCTCTCTCTCAAAAATAAATAAACATAAAAAAAGAAATAAATGTTCACATTCACTGTCATTTGATTTTCAATAAAGATGCCAAGACAATTCAAGAAGGAAAGAATAATCTTTTCAACAAATGGTGCTGAAACTCCTGGACACCCACGTGCAAAGAATGATGTTGCATCACTACAACGTCATGTTCAACAATTAACTCAACATGGATCATCCACCCAAATGTATGAGCGAAAACTGTAAAACTCTTAGAAGGAGGCAGGTATCCATTTTCATGACTTTGGTTTAGGCAGTGGATTCTTTAGCTATCACACTGAAGCACGAGCAACCGAAACAAAAATATGTGCAGGTTTCTCCATTATCCAAAGGTTCCATTAAAACTGCTTCACTTTCACCGAAGACCTACATTACTATCTGTTTCCGCTACAAAAAAAAAAAAAAAAAAAAAAAATCCGAGACGGATTTTGCTTTTACAGCATGATAATTGCTTCCGAGCTTTCTGCCATTTCCGCTTACGAAAGGTTTGAAAGCGGGGGTCCGCTTTCAGATGGAAGGGGAAACCTGTATATTAACTGTCATTGGTATTAAAATATTTGCTTTTCAAGGGCACCATCGAGAAAGTCAAAAGGCAACCCACAAATGGAAGAAAATATTTGCAAATCGTACACCTGACAAAGGACTTGTTTGATTTCGTTTATGAGACATGTCCACAGGGGCAAACCCGTAGAGACATAAAATAGATTAGCAGTTGCTTAAAACAAGGGAGGAGGAGCTGGGAAGAAATACAGACAGTTGCTAAAGCCTGTGGGATTACTTTTTGAGGTCACTAATACTCTAAAATTGAACATGGTGATGTTTGCTAACTTCGTGGGTATATGAAAAAAAATTGAATTATACACTTTAAATGGATGAATTTTATTTTGTTTCAATTATACTTCGACGAAACTGCTTTAAAAAGTGATAGGATTTTTCTTTTTCTTTTTTCACTGATTTTTGATGCGTACCATCTTCTAGAAGAAAGCTCATATTTAACGTAGTCGTTATTCTTTGTTTAACGTGTATGGCATATGATAGTCACCAGAGTGGACAACAATGATCATTCCAGAAGAAATGAAGATGGGTTGCCATCTTGGCCTTTCAATCAGTGAGCCATTGCTGCTGGTGATAACTGTCAAACACCTCGAGTATGTTGTTTGGGAAATGGAAAATTCTTCAATACAACATCGAAATGTATGCTTCCATTTAAGCTTTTAAAATCAGCGACTGCTGATTTTGTAGCTAACAATTTTGTAGCAGTTTGTGTGTGTGTGTGTGTGTGTGTGTGTGTGCATGTGTGTCTCTGTGTGTGTTTACTCTCTATCAGACACTGTTAAAACACTTTTTCCCCCTTTTCACCACATCCTCACCACACTCATTATTTCCTGTCTTTTTGATACTAGCCAGTTTAAGACATGTAAGGTGATACTGTGGTCTTGATTTGTTTTTTTAGTTTTTTTAATGTTTATTTACTTTTGAGAGAGAGAGAAAGAGACAGACTCCAAGCAGCAAGGGAGGGGCAGAGACAGAGAGAGAGAGGGAGAGACCCAGAATCCGAAGCAGGCTCTAGGCTCCGAGCTGTCAGCACAGAGTCAGTCGGACACGGGGCTCCAACTCAGGAATGGCGAGATCATGACCCGGGCCGAAGTCAGCCACTTAACGGACTGAGCCACCCAGGCGCCCCACCTGATTTGTGCTTCTCTGATGATTAATGATGTGGCGCATCTTTTCACGTACCTGTTGGCCAGGTCTTCTTCGGAAAAATATCTATTCAGACCCTCTGCTCATTTTTCATTTGTTGTTGTTGCTGTTGTTTTGTTGTTGGCTGTTGGGTTGTTTGAATTCTTTATATACTGCGGATATGAATCCCTTATCAGATATATGATTTGCAGATATTTTCTCCCATTCAGTAGGGGTGACTTCTCGTTTTCTTGATGGTTTCCTTTGCCATGCAGAAGCCTTTTAGTTTGACGTCATCCCACGGATGCTAGTGCTTGTATTGACTCATAAAATTCTCACTGTGCCTCTATGTAGTAGATGTAGATACTATTATTGCTAAACTCCTTTTTATAAATGAGAAAACCGAGGTTCAAGGAGCTTCTGTAACTTGCCCAAGATAAAGATCTAGTAAGAGGAAGGGTACAGACTAAGTATAGCCTTTGCAATTCGTAAAATATCAAGGCTAAGAAACGGGTATTGAATGTGTTAAGGTGCTAACCTTTTATAGATGTACTCAATCTCTAGATATAATAATAATAATAATAATAATAGTGTCATTGCTAGATCTCTTTTTGAAGTTGCTGACCCTGCTCTTTCCCCGTTCCTTCCAACATCCATGGGATAATCTGTAAGAATAGACTCTCTCGGATTCCAAGCACTGAGTCTATTATTTTTTTTCATTCAATGTCTCTGACAACACTGGCCGTTCCGGCACCTGCTACCAGCCTACAGGCGGTAATGACAGTCACAGTCAGGTCCATGTTTACATGGGCCATTTCATGGGCAAATCTTCACTCCACACTAGCTGAATTGATTATAGGATGGAACATTTCTGAGCCCATAAATTCCAGCTAAAAACGTAGCAAGAGGTTTTTGGTGTGTGTGTGTGTGTGTGTGTGTGTGTGTGTGTGGTTTTTGGGTTTTTTTGACACACAAATAGTTTTATTTTTCCTTCACTCACTAGTTTTAACTGGGGAGCAGCTGACTTGACCCACTAATATGTGCATTGATATGTCAGTCACCATTTGGTCAAATGCCTAGACGTAGAGACGAAACAGAACAGAGGAACATGCACACTTCAATGCAGTCTGCCGTCCCGACCTCGGGCCCCCCACTGTGTTGGACACAAAAATACTTTGGGAGAGGTGAATGATTTCTAGGGAAGAAAACAGTGATACGGACCTGACATGGCTAGACTCAGATTCCTGTGCGTCTTAGTTCTAGACCTGTTTTGATCCTACCGCCCTTCTCAGAAAGTGTTCATCTGAGATCCATACTTAATATGTACACTTTAAATATATATAGTTATGTTGATTATTCATCAGTCAGGCTGGGGGAATAAAGGTATTCACAACATCTGAAAAGAAATCAAATGTGAAAAGAAGTATTACCTAATGAGAAAACATAGCATGGTCAGGCAAACTCACATATCTCGCTTTTAAGGTCTGTTACATCATTCACCAGTGAGTGGTCCATCTTCAGAGGCACTTGATGGTGACCTTGAAAAGGAATGTTGAGATGACTTTTTCCAAAATCAAATAGACGTTACCTGGGGGAACTGAAAGGTAAAACAGTTTGGTAAAAACAAACAAACAAACAAACAAAGAAGTTAATCTTCTTTCTTAGAAGTCGCAGATACTTTGCAAGGAAAATAACAGAAAATGACTTAACGTGATTCAGGAGATAAGAAGCAGGTTTTGGGGTTTTTTTGTTTTGTTTTTTTTTCCCACCAAGTTCCCCCTCATCGGCCATTTCCGAGGCTGGAAGAGGTGAGAGAGAGAGAAGTAGAGAAAAAGGTGATAGGGACTTGGCATTTCACACATTCCTGCGTTGGAGACGCTGAAATGAACAGTGGCAGAAGAGACCCTGTGTATTTCCACAGGCCTCCACTCCTCCAAATTGGAGTTCAAATAGCCTCGCCCCATTTACTCGCTGCGATAACAGGCCTCACCAACACACAAGGTGAGAGACGCAGCCCTTAGACCCTGAACAGTGAAAGGTGGGCCTTCCATCTACTGCTAACAGGCATCAATAACACAAGTAACACAAGGCTGTGTGCACGAGCAGCATCTCAAGGGCTGCTTAGAAGGCGGGACCATCAGTCCCGGTGGCTAGGCTTGGGAGCCGCACGGTCTCACTGCCTGCCGACTGACATTTGCGCATCGCTCAATGCCTCCTCAGCACCTTGCCCTGTAACTTGGAGATTATAATCTTGCATAACTTGGAAAGGGCTACAAAGAGTACATGAGACCACGCATGCTTGGCTCTTACCACCGTTGACGTTATTCTCAAAACGTCAGTCGACAAATAATTGTCTTTTCTGCCACAATTATCAACTAGTGCTTTATCCTTGAGTCGTTTTTTTTAAAGAATTTTTTTTAACGTTTATTTATTTTTGAGACAGAGAGAGACAGAGCATGAACGGGGGAGGGGCAGAGAGAGAGGGAGACACAGAATCTGAAACAGGCTCCGGCTCCGAGCAGTCAGCACAGAGCCCGACACGGGGCTCGAACTCATGCACCGAGAGATCGTGACCTGAGCCGAAGTCGGAAGCCCAACCGACTGAGCCACCCAGGCACCCCAACTTGAGTCGTTTTTAAATACACACTACATCACAATTTTAAAAATAGACAAAGTACGAATTATACTGCCTACCTTGACCACGGAATTTCTTCCTCAGTAACTGAAGACCTCAATAGTTAGCCTGTTTTCCACAGGGCCTAAGACTCTGTCTCAGTGATATGTTAATACTTTCCTTGATGTGATATGTAATATATGTGAGCAGTCTTTTAAACAATAATAACATGGGAATTTGCGAAATTATTGATCAGACGTGTGTTAGTTAGTATTTCTACTGTAAGAAAAAACACAACCATTTTCCATTCCAGTGTCTGTGTCTGGGGTCTCCGAGACCATTCCCAGGTTCAGTGATTTGCTAAAAGAATTCACAAGACTCAGCAGGTACTCGCACTCGTAACTCAGATTTATTACAGTGAAGGATACAAAGGGAAACGTCACAGGGGGAAGAGATCTGGAGGAAACCAGGCATAAAATTCCAAGAGTTCTCCCCCAGGGGAGCCACACGGGGCAAGGTTAATTCCTCCAGCCATGAATTGTGACGATCTGTGTAAAGTGTCGCCTACCAGGGAAGCTCCTTAGAGACTTAGTGACCAGGGTTTGATGGGGGCGGGGGGCACTCATATAGGCCCCCCTCTACCAGCATGCGCCAACATCATAGTCTCCCAGAAAGAAGGCAGGTGTTCTGCATGAACTATGTTGCTCATACAAACAGCATAGGCATAGCGAGAGTGTAGGTACATCATCGAGAAAGACTTTTATATCAGTTCAGGGCACCACGTACCAGCCAAGTTCCTGGATGCCCGCCAGGTGTGAACTTACCACCAGCACTTTCTCAGGAGGGCAGTTCCCAGCCTGCTGATAAGCCTCCTTGCATGGTGCCTGCTAACATTTGCAGAGACAATCATTTAGGCTTTTTTGCTATATTTATTTATTCTTTAAAATCCATATTAGCTTTTCTTAAGCGTGTGGAATGAAATTGGTACTTGATGTTATTGAAGTGTTAAGTTACATTCAGATTTTAAAAAGGCTGGAATTAAAAAAAAATAACCTGTAAAACTGTACTATGGAAACCTTTCTGAGAACACAGGACGGTGTGTAATTATTAAATATGTAAGTGTTCCTATTTGTGTTTCATAGATACTTGGCTTGCTGTGGGGGGGATATAATAAACAGACTCAGAATTTGTTAAATAATTATAGTGCCAATATGTATACTATTCTTTCATTAAAGCAACATTTGTCCTGGGATAGATAGATAGATAGATAGATAGGTAGATAGATAGATGATAGGTAGATAGATAGATGATAGATAGATAGATAGATAGATAGATAGATGATAGATAGATAAAAGGGCACCTGGGTGGCTCAGTTAGTTAAGCTTCTGACTCTTGGTTTCAGCTCAGGTCCTGATCTCATGGTTTCATGAGTTCAAGCCCCACATCGGGCTCTGCACTGGCAGCTGGGAGCTTGCTTGAGATTCTCTCTCTCCCTCTCTCTCTGCCTTTCCCCCACAAGCGATGTCTCTGTCTCTCTCAAAATAAATAAACAAACTTAAAAAAATTAAAAATAAATAAAAATGGTTTAGATTAGAAAACAGAGGGAAGACTGATTCATGAAAATATACTCAAACAGTTAGGAGGAAAAACACTCATATTTCTGTTTAGACAGCACTTTAACTGTTTTTTTTTTTTCTTTTGCCAGACTTTTCTTTCTCTAGCCCCAATTCAAAGCACTGCCATTCTCAAGCTGAGTGCTTCGTAACAATGAAAAAAAATTCTACTTAGTGGAAAAGTGAAATTTATTTTAACTTCATCTTGGTGGGAAATAGATCACCAAATATTTTATTTCATGCTTGTGGACCACTGACCATGCTCATCACAGGCTCGATCCCACATCCCTTCTAAATATGGTTGTTCCTCTGTTACCAACTTATTTTAAGAAGTCATTCTTAAACTGTAGGTAAAAACACTACATTGCATCTTTGAAAGTTGCGAAGGAGGTAGATCTCAGCAAGAAGAAGTAATTCTTTCTAGGTTCCGAGTGATATTTTAAAAAATTATTCAATGTAAGTGAAAGGATAGGACAAAAATGGTCTATGGCATTAAAACATTTATCACTTAAGATCCTGTGTCTTAATTTAAGGAAATACAGCTGTATTATATTTACGTATTTTTTTTATTTATCTGTTTATACATCTATTATTACAATAGATTTTAATTTGTATTTAAGTTAGTCTTAATTTCATCAAGGTATGAGCAAAGAGCTAAATAAAATATTGAGGTAACTTATGTGGCCTTTATTTATTTGCTTGTTTGTTTATTTTTGAAAGAGGGAGAGAGAGTGTGAGCGGGCAAGGGGCAGAGAGAGATGGGGACAGAGGATCCCAACCAGCCAGCGCAGAGCCAATGTTGGGATCAAACTCATCAACTGTGAGATCACGACCTGAGCCAAACTCAAGAGTCGGACATTTAACTGCCTGAGCCACCCAGGCGCCCCAGGGCCCAGTAGTACCATTTAGTCTAAATTCATGGGTGAGGGTGAGCGGACACGAATCCTACTCTCAGCTCCACTGCACGTTTACGTGTGCGTATATGTTCCATGTATCTTAGCATCTCTGCGGGTAAAACTCAGCCCCATCCAACTCAAGGATATCACTAAAATCAGGTGGATTCCCTCTTTGAAAACTATGAAGGTCGGTGTCCTTTTATTACCTCGGGTTTCAAAAACGATCATTTTTGCATTTACTATGATACGACTCCTGTCAATGCTACACCTATCTGCACACGCTTTAGGTGACCAATTATACAGCTCTTGAGTCGTTTCTATTCCAAGTCGTGTCAGCTGTTGGCACGTTGTTTAGGAAACAGAGGTGGCTGTCTAGAACTTTAACTCCCTGAAAAACAGTTAATGTCACTATGTTTTTATCAACACATCTGACTTTGTTTGACACTCTCAATGGGCCAAATTTAGTAATGAGCCAACCAGAGTCATGGTGGAGAGGTTGGCATACATTACAGTGAAAAGGACCTAATTTGGTCTTCACGTAACAGTCAGTGCATATATTTCCCCGAGCCCTTCCAACAGACTTCCCCAATTCTGCAGCATCTGGGAAGTCCTCGAGCCTATTTAATCTAAGCAGAGACTGGTGAAATGGTAAGCAAAGACTGTATCTCTGAGAACTCCTCAGAGCCAGGCTGTGTGGCCACTGGCCAACAGACAGTCCCACCGAGGGTTTGTATTCAAGCCGGGAACGGATGCCACCCCCCACTCCCCACTTTGTGGCTTTGTTTTATTTGTTTTGCTTTGTCTCCCATATGGTGTAATTCGCCCTCTGCACCATATTACTTTAAAATAACAAAATGGAGCCCATCTCCTGGCAATCCTCACAAAACGTTCCTGCTTTAGGGACCTCCGGAGCTTCTGAGCGCAACACAGTTTCAGATATTTATTGAATGTATAAAGCATGCGACACAATGCAGGGATCTGTATTCAGAATCACTGCATAACTGTGACCTTCTCACTTTATTAATTAATAAGCTCCCTGTCTGGAATTCAAGGCAACTACGTCTTAGGCTAAACTTTACCGCAAAGTGAATAGTATTAGAGCAAAGTGTCCCCAAGCAGCCAAAGCACAGAATGAAGGAATTGAGGGACTTAATTATATTACGTTTTAAGATGGCAGAACTTCACGCGTCAATGTAAAACAATACTGCATTATTATCTGTTACAACTCTGCATCCAAGTCGAAGTCTACCTTAATTCATTTCCTTTCGGACTGAGTGTAATGAGTTCAAACAAAAAAGCCTGTCCCTGTTCTTGAAACCACCTATCCCATAATCACATAATTGCACTTAATGTCCCTAATAAATGTTAAGGTGAACAAAATGGCAACAGATGGTGAGTGGGAACAAAAGCCAACTTGGAGTCTCTCTACTCGCTCTTATCTGATTGGCCGACAAAGCTGAGATGGCTTTCCTGGATTCCAGACTTGATTCCTCCTCACTGACCCGGCACCCTCCCTAGACTCACGAGAGCCGGTCTGTGGCCACAGGCAGAGCCCTGAGAAATGGCCACATGTAAACACCAGGCAGGCAGATGAGATGGAAGGAGCAAAACCACAACCACAGAGGTGGAAGGGGGGCCAAAGAGGCAGAGTTCTGCAGATCAGGTAAGAAAACAAGTCCCCAAATACACAGACCGTCAACACAACTTTCATTTTATGCACGTAGAGAGGAACCGAGCAGTGGTCTGGATAGGACTTGGTCATTTACAGAGCTCAACTCGCCAACATCCTAAAGGAGTTACCATCTACTATTTGGCCTCCTGCCCTGAGAAGACCTTCAAAGAAGTCACAAAAATATCTGCCCAGAGACGGCCCAGATAATGTGCCTTATCTTGGCTGGGTTTCCAACAGTGGACAGACATGGGCGCGCAAGCATATGGCCCCCTAAGTGTCTAGGGAAGCTGTTTGACTCAGCTCAGTGTTAGGCAGCTGGGAAATGCCACGTGGAGAAAGCAAGATGTCCTGTGTCTACACCAGAGTCTGTTTGACTGCGATTGCTAGGGAACCACAAATAAAAACAAGCCAGCTTTTCAAACGGCCATTGGCGCCTCTTCTCCAATTTATGTCTGTTTGAGTAAAACCAAAGTGTGAGGAAAGAAATTTATCTCCAAACTTGGATTCTTTTTCTAGAGTCCAAACCCCAGATTTCAAACAGATTCTTGTATGAGATGAGGTTTCTTTCAAAATACATTAAACATGCTGCAATCGTTCAAATAAAAAGATCCAGAAGTTAGTGGAGGCATAAAACTGGTAATTAATGGAGGTGATGAAGTTAATTTATGGAGGTGATGAAGAATTGTCAAGCTAGTCTAAACAAACTTACATGCTGTCTGAGAATCCAGCTTCTAGTAGAACTTTTTACGTGTCTCTCTTGTGTCACTGACTGTGGTTTGGAGCAGGCATCTAACCTTAGAACTCTGTGTATCCACCGTTTTGTCCTCCTGGAAGGTGCTCTCTCTCACTGTCAATGGCTCTTCCCCTTGAATTTAACAACCTTGCTAGCAAGAAATAGAAACAGCAGAGTTCTGTGTATGTATGAGCATATTTAAGGAAAATACAAACCTCTGAGTTGAATTAGCAACATCTTGATTATGCATGTTACATAATTTCAATTTGTAAATAGCTGTGATTCAAAACAAAACAAAACAAAACAAACAAAAAAAAGAAAACAACAAAAACTACAAGCGTATGGCAGGGTCCACTGCAGCCCCAGACATGATCAGACAGCCCGCATCTCACTGCTGCTGAGGCCTGAGCTCATCCCCTCACTGCAGTGTGCAGGAGGAACATTGTTCCAAACAGACTCAGCACTCAGATCTCTAGATGGCTGTGCTGTTTGAAAAACAACCGATGTGGAAGGTCTTTTCATTTAGGAGTCTGTAATTTAGGTCAAGTGTTCTGTTTGACCAGATTCAGATTTTGTTCAAAACATACTATGTAGCATAAAAATCTTCATGTATGTATTACCATCCTTGTAGGCATGTTCTGAGTAACGATTGAACAAGCCGACTCTTCCAGAATTAACGTGCAAACCCAGTTTCATTAAAAGTCATCAGGGGGCGCCTGGGTGGCTTGGTCGGTTAAGCATCCGACTTCGGCTCAGGTCATGATCTCACGGTCCGTGAGTTCGAGCCCCGCGTCGGGCTCTGTGCTGACAGCTCAGAGCCTGGAGCCTGTTTCAGATTCTGTGACTCCCTCTCTCTCTGCCCCTCCCCTGTTCATGCTCTGTCTCTCTCTGTCTCAAAAATAAATTAAAAAAAAAAAAAGTCATCAGAAGCTTCTAAAGGGCACATGGGTGGCTCAGTGGGTTAAGCTTCCGACCCTTGATTTCGGCTCAGGTCATGATCTCATGGTTCATTGGGTTGAGCCCCGCATCGGCTCTGCACTGACAGTGTGGAGCCTGCTTGGGATGCTCTGTCTCCCATCTCTCTGCCCCTACCCCCTTTCACTCTCAAAAAAAAAGAAATAAACATTAAAAAAACCCGAAGCTTCTAAAACCCTGTCCTTATAAACACAATGGAAGCAAACACGGCCTTCAAATGGCCAGTGTCTTGGAAGGAGTTAGTGGTTACTTCACCATCCGCGGCCCCCGTTGGAATGTAAGCTCCCAGAGGGCAGGACGCCGCCAGTAAGTTCACCATGTTCCTCATCAGTGCTCACCTGAAGCACAGACTAGTACAAATTCAATAAATTTTAGTGAGTCAATGAACAACTTAAACAAACTAATGAATAATTACAAGATGAGATGTGCTGATTATACCGAACCTGAAGAGTGAGGAAAAAATTCGCTGAACGGAGAATTGTTATAAGTGGGGAGGGAGTGTGTATAACAGAGGTCAAGGGAATCCAAAATAGGGGGACGGAATGCAGGGAGACGCTGGACGAACACGCGGAACTGCAGGAGACCCCTGAGGTGCCTTGAGCGGCACGTACGATTAACAAAGAGACGGAACATTCCTGCCTTACTCACTGCACGGCAGCATGACACTACTTTGGAAACTCAACATTCTACTTGTGGTACCTGATGTGTGTTTTCCTCTAGATTTTTCATAAGATACTTTGCCCCTTGTCCCAAGGGCATGGTTCCAAGAACGCTTCCATATACCATCCTACCACAAAAATATTCTGCTGTATTATCTTTTAGCCACTAGGAAATTACTATGATAAACACAGGATTGCACCTCACGTAAAAATGTCATCTGACATGGGACACCTGGGTGGTTCAGTCAGTTGAGCACCAGACTCTCGATTTCAGTTCAGGGCATGATCCCAGCATCGTGGGATCGAGCCCCGCCTTGGGCTCTGCACTGGGCATGAAGCCTGTTTATGATTTGTTCTCTCTCTCCGTCTGCTCCCACTTTCAAATAATTTTTTTTTAATTTAGAAATGTCATCTAACAAAATGTTCAATTGTCTGAAATCACTGAAATTAAAAGGTTTTGTCAAGACACGACTTATATTAGGACAAGTGAAGAAGTCATAGTAAGGTACGGTGTATTGTCTTTCCAATTGCTGTGAAGAACGTATGAGAAAGAGAGAAATTAGAACCTCCCACAATAAGCACGGAGGACGACAAAGGTAAGGGAATGTGGGCGATTTGGCGACATGAGGAAAAAAGACAGAAGACCTGACCTTGAAATCGCATGTTTTGAAGGCAAACCACGGAATCAGAAGATGGTAAGAAGCTCCTCAATGAGGAGACAGTTTCTACCGGTGGCCAGATAGATGATGTGGACGAGCATGTCCCTGCCCTGCACCACGTCGATGGCCACGTGGGAAAAGCGGCTGTTGTCCTCCATGAAAGAGGGCACCGAGGTCACAGGCTGGACCACCTCGTGCATCAGGATGAACTTCTGAGCATCCTGCAGATTCCTTTCGGTCAGGTTCATGTACAGGCCCTGGTCCACCGTGCCACACTGCAAGGGAAAACAGGCCGTTACGGGGACCGGCCACCTGGACACGCACAGCGGATCCTGGCCACCCCGGCGGGAGGGGGACTCGGAAGGTGAAGATCGTCAGTGTGCAAACGTGTGTGCTTCTCTGCTCTCTCCAAGGTCCCCCCTCCCTCGGGCCCCTCCCGTTCTAGATTTGAACCCATCACATCTGGGGAGTGTCTCGACTCCATTACAGAAACATATGATCAGATGTTAAAAATAGAACGCGGAAGTTATTGCTGACTTCAATTTGAACAGCATATGCGTAAAAACTCCTCAGCATATTTTAAGTCACTTGGGAGCTGTCTGTCTAAATGCATATTATTATATCCGTCTGATAAATCAGGCACCCAAATTGAACGTGCAGCAATCAAGAACATCATTTAGATTTATTACTTTCCCTATTGGAGCAACGGGCCTATATAAGGCCATGAAGGGAGAGTTTTGTTAGTTTCATCTGACGACGGTATAATGTTGTTACAACATCGTTCACATGTGCTATAAAAATCCATGCTTCCTTTACTGTCTTAGATTGTTACTCCAAGTTATAAGAAATAATAAACTTCCTAGAAATCTGAGAAACATGCCAAATTTGCATAATGGGAAGAAACAGGGCAAGGGAGAGAAGGAAAAGGGAACGGAAGAAAAAAAAGGAATAAAGGAAGAGAGAGATGTTCAAGGAGAGGAAAACCATGAGTAGGAAAGTTGTGCCTAAAAGGGAAAGAAAGATCTGGAAATTTCTTGGAGTTTAATTTAATTGTTGCAGGGGGGCTGGGATTGTATCCTGTGTGATGAACTAAAGGATGCGAGGATGAACTAAAAGGATCTAGGAAAGAAAGTGAAGCTTTCCCGAAGCAGAGGACTGAGTCAGGAAACCATAAGCCTTTTAAAATTTATTTGTATATTCTAAATCCTGTGAAATGAAAATGGAAATAACGATCAGAATTTCATGTGGGTTGGCTTGATAGGAGTACATTTCCTTGTCTGTAACAATATGAAACTACCATTTATAACATGTCATTTCGATATTTGCTTTTAATAATAGATTAGAGATGTAAAAAGTACAATGCTTTTTAAAAGTAGAAATATGTGGGAAGCGTTTGATATCATGTTCTGCATGCTACAAGAGGAGAGGAAACACTGAAGGATTCTAGAATGTTGGAGCCAAAGGGATTTTACGCACCAGGTCTAATACCTGATTCAATGCCGAAACCTTCCTAAGGCGCCTACCAGTCAGTTGAAGAGGCTTCACGAGGTCAGGTGACGGGCACTGCCCTGCCCCTGGTTCTGCCTAGTTGTCAAGATGCAGGCCATAACTAATCTGTCTCTTACCAGTAAAGGAGGTGATCACGTGGCCTTGAGTTTTTAATTAAAATTTCATTTTGGGATCTTTGTAGCATACGCAGTTCTACAAAATAATACAGAGATTCCATATACCCTTTACCCCGTCGTAACATCTCACCCAACTACAGTCCAATAGCACAATCAGAATATTGACATTGATACAGTGCAGATACAGAATGGTTTCCTTACCAAATGGACCACTTCTGTTGACTTTTATAGTCACACCTCCCTCCCTTCTTCTCCCCCCGCCAGCCCAGTTCTTGGCAACACCAACCTATTTTCACTTCTATAATTTAGTCATTTCAAGACGTTATATAGAGGGAATCACGTATTATATAACCTTTGGGGATGGACTTTTTCCACTTTTTCAGAGTAACTTCCTGCAGGTCCCTGTTGTTGAACGTATCAGCAGTCTGTGCCTTTGTCCTGCAGAGTAGCGTTCATGGGATGAACGCCCGACGTGCAATCACTGTGTTGTATGACCGTTTCACACAATTCTGCTGAGCCATTTTCCAGGGTGGCTACACCGTCCTCCCTTCCCACTGGCAATGCAAGGACGATCCAGGTTCCTCGCAGCCCTGTGAGCGTGTAATGTCCCTCTTTCTCATTACAGCCATTTCCATAAGCAGTATTAACTCATTGTGGTTTCAACTTGCGTTTCACTGATAGCGAAAGTGTTGGGTGGCCTTTCATGTGCCTATTTGCCGTTGGAATATCTTCTATGGCAAAATGCCTCCTCGTGTCTTTTGGACATCTGCAAATTGAGCTGTTTTCCGCTGTTATGTTCTTTTTCTTTAACCATCGCATAGTGGCATTTCCTTATATATTCTAGATATGAGTCCTCTGTTGGATGCATGGTTCATAACTATTTTCTCCCAGGGTGTTCCTCATTTTTTCTTTCTCATTCTCCTAACAGAGTCTTTGGAGAGTCAATGTTTTTAATTTTGATGATGTACAAATTTATTGATTTTTTTTATGAATTATGTTTTTAATGTCAAGTCTAAGAACATTTTGCCTAGCCCTAGATCATCAAATTTTTCTATTTGTTTTTAACTAAAGGCCCTATAGTTTAAGATGTGAAGTTAAGATCGAGGGTTTGTTTGTTTACTTGTTTTGTTTGTTTGTTTGGTTTTGGTTTTGGCTATGGATGTCCAATCGCTTCAGCCACGTGTGTTGAAAAATGTGTCTTTTGTTGGGGCGCCTGGGTGATGCAGTTGGTTGAGGGTCCATCTTCATCATGATCTCCCAGTTCATGGGTTCCAGCCCCATGTTGGGCTCACTGCTGTCAGTGAAGAGCCAGCCTGGGATCCTCTGTCCCCCTCTCTCTCTGCCCCTCTCCACTTGTGCTGTCGAAAATAACTAAACATTAAAAAAAGTATCGTTTGTCTATCGAATTGCTGTTATACCTTTGTCAATATTCAGTTGGGCAAATCAGGACAGACCCATCTCTCCCTGCTGCGTACCACACACAACTGTAAGCCCTGGCAGTAATTCAAGAGGCATCTGAAGGAGCACCCTGAAAGGTGGTGGGGAGATGAACTGACTCGGGCCACCAGGAGGTCTTACAACCATGCATCCAACAGAGGAGGGAACTCAAGCCTGACACTCGCTTGCCTCTGACCTAGCAAAAGAAGGTCTTCTCCTCCCCCAGTTGAATAGAAGTCGCCCTGACAACATCAGGTGGTCTGAGCAGCACTACAATGGGGGTCCTAAAGACCCTCACCAATAAGAAGCAACCAGGGGAAGCCCTCTTTTCCTGCAAGTGAGGTTTCCCTCCTCTGTCGAGAAATACTGAGGTGGGCAGGCAGAACCAGGGAGAAGGACTCCGCCACAGTAAGCAGCCTGGCCCAGGAAGAGTTTTTGACTCTACTGGATTGAGACTCCCCCCCCTGCCCCACCAAAGACACCAGGAGAGCCAAAGTGCACCGGTGCGGGAGTCCCACAACAATAACTCTACCCATCTTGGGAAACTTCCTCCATCCCCAGAGACAGGGAGGGGTCTTTCCACAGCCAGTGCCCCAGGGAAATCTCTTGGTCCCGCAGGTCTGAGATTCCTCTCCCCACCAGACAGCCACGCTGTATCTGGTTTCCTACATCTGGTCTAGGAAAACACTTTTCACTCTATTGGACAACACCAGCAGGGCTTTGGGGGGAAGCATGGGAAGCTCAAGTGGCATCGCATACACCAAACAGACTAAAGTGACACCATTAATGTAATAAAAAGCAATCTCCTATAGTGCCTATGTGGCTCAGTCAGTGAAGTGTCCAGCTCTTGGTTTCAGCTCGGGTCATGATCTCACGAGCTCACGAGTTCGAGCCCTCCATTGGGCTCTACGCTGACAGTGCAGAGCCTGCTTGAGATTCTCTCTCTCCCTCTCTCTCTCTGCCCCTCTCCAGCTTGTGCTCTCCCGCTCTCTCAAAATAAAGAGATACAACAAAGCAAACCCTCATTGGAACCAATGCCCTCAAAGCAGCACAGGACCTGCATGCTCAACCTGAACAGAGTATGTAGTAAAATTAAAAAATCTAAATAATCCTGGAATCTCTAAACATAATAGGCAAAATGTCTGAAGTTCTGTCAAAATTCACCTATCCTACAAAAGCCAAGAAAATCACACCTAGAACTGAAAACAAAACAAAACAAAAATCCATCTGTTGACAACAACACTGAGATAAGTCACAGGTTGGATCTATCCGACAAGCATTTTAAAGCGGCCGTCATAACACAACTTCCACAGTCTGTTACCCCCTCTCTGGGGACAAATGAAAACACAGAAAATTTCATCAAAAAAAAAAAAAAAAGTCATGAAAAGGGAGCAAATGGAAACGGTAGAACTGAAAAACGCAACGATGGGAAAAAATTTTTAAATCGCTGGATGGGTTCGATGGTAAACTGGAGGTGACAGAGGATGAGCTTGAGGCCAGATCGATAGAATTCATCCAGTCCAAACAACAGAGAGAAAAACAGAGTGAAACACTATAAGTGGATAAAAAGGAGCGAGCTTAGGGCTTGTGGGAAAATAACAAAAGACCCAACATGTTTATTCTCAGAACCCCGGAAGGAAAGGAGAAAGAGGGTAAGACCAAAAGAGTGTTTAAAGAAATTATGGCTGAAAACTTCTGACATATGGCAAAAGATACACAATCACAGATTCAAGAAGCCGAGATACTCCGAACAGGAAAAAGTCAAGGAAACCTACACAGAGACCTATCATAGTAACACTTCTGAAAACCACAGGCAGAGGAAAGCTCTTGAAAGCTGCCAGGAGCTTCTCCCCAAAAAGTGGGGAGAAAGAGCTGACGAAATTGCACAAAGCTTTGAGCAAACTCAAGGGAAATTTGGGAATTGTACCCACTTCCGATTAAGTTTTATTTCTAACTGAGCCAAAGATCTCAGAGCACATCTGTAGATGGGTGAGTTGGGTTTGTTACCTGCTCCAAGGGTGAGTACCAGTAGTGAGTATTGAGTAATGAGTCTCAGTGAGAAAGGGTTACAATGAAGCTATTATAGTATTTGGAGTTGAACTAGGAAATCCAGGGCCAGATCTAAGGGGGCTGCTGTAGACTGGGTGATATCACGAAGCTGGGGCGATTCTATCATTAAAGAAGTAACGGTCACTTGTTTAGCAAGAGGGGGAGCGTTCTGGGCTATTCTGTGGGTGGCCTAGTGACTGACTCAGCCACTTCAGGCTTCTGTGACACAATACCACAGACGGTGGCTTACAAGCAACAGAAATTTATTTCTCTCAGTTCTGGAGACTGGGAGGCCCAATATCACGGTGCCGGGATGGTCAGGATCTGGTAAGGCTACCGACCTCTCCTTGTGTCCTCACACGATGGAAAGAGATTGAGTCTCCGGGGTCTCTTTATCAGGGCACTAATCCCATTCATGAGGACTTAACCTTCATGACCTGATCATCTCCCGGTGACCTACCTCCTTGAACCATCACACTGGGGGCTAGGATTTCAGCATATGAACCTGGGGAGACACAAAGCCTCCGTCCCTAACAGTGACTTTCTTCTTGTCGGTGCTTAGATCAAATCATGAAATGGCTTTGTTTTTGCCTCATCTTACAATAGCCTCAGAGCCAACCAGATTTAACTGAGATTGTTTTGTGTAATGAGAGAATAACATGGCCCAGCCATGAGCACCAAGTCAGCTTCCAGATGTTAGGAGCTGGTTTTTTTTCTTTTTTCCTTTGGGCCTGTTCTCAAATGTTATTTGCATAACGTTTTGTTGGATAGTGTACCCACTGGACCTCTCTATGCCTTTACAAACACAGTTGTCCCTTAGATTTAGTTTTTTTTGTTTGTTTTAATTCTAACAACTAGAGTTGATTCGTATTATTTTTTTCTATTTCGAAGACTTTCCAATTAATAAGCAAGTGACTGAATTTTACAGTGTAATTAGGCTAATTATAGCAAAACAACCTTCGGTATTCAGAATGACTGGGAAGGTACAGATAACAACTATATCTCTTAGAACACATTTTCAGGGATAATCAGGTGTCTGGTGGGGGAAATCGAATCGGTCGTATGCTCCGGTAGGTTAAACTGAATTGTACCAATGGACATATAATTAACAGAGTGGTTAAAACACATTGGACAGCAAAAAGGGCTGGTAATGTTAGAGTAAGAGAGTTACGAGCACTCTCCTAAAGACTGAATACAAACTGGAATTCACCATTGTCAGAAACCACGGCATCTAACCCTGAGCTCCTGCATCTAAAATATGAAAAAGAAGAAGAAGAAGAAGAAGAAGAAGAAGAAAAGGTTTCAAGGTTATTTATTTATTTTGAGAAAGAGAGCGAGTGCGGGCAGGGCAGAGACAGAGGGAAAGAGAGAGAATTCCAAACAGGCTCTGTGCTGTCAGTATAGAGCCTGATGTGGGATTTGAACTGACAAACCGTGAGATCATGACCCGAGCCCAAATCCAGAGTTGGACGCTGAACCCACTGAACTACCTAGGCGCCCCGGTATCTCAAGCCACTGTAGAGAAATCCAAACTCTGTTGTTGGATATTGTTGGCCCAATTGCTGTCCTCTTTGCTTACGTCCAGGTGGAACTGAATCTCACTGCCCCAAGGTCTCCCGGGAATGCATCGAAGAAGCAAGGGGCAGGAAGTGGGATAACTCAAGACCTTGCTAAATGAGAACGTTGTTGGAGAGAGTGTGACCCAGCTGCAGACACGCCGTTTCAGGCCGCGCCCACGCGGCCCCAGTGTCATGAGTGCTTTGTGCATCCGGCACGTGGTTGTCGTGCATCACACTAAACGACCTCCCTCTCCGATTTCTCACGGAGGCTTTTCCCACGTCGTAAAAGCCTCTTCCAATGGTCCCCAAACTCCCTCATCTTTCTGTCTCCAGAGAGGACTTTTCTGATGTTGTAAAAGAAACACACGATTTTGATAGAGATGCTCAAATGTTGCCCTGCTAAGTAAACAGGAAGAGAGCACGTTTTAGCAGAGACGGGCCACTGCGGTCATGGAGGCAAATGATACCTGGGAACACGTGCGAGGCCCCATCGTGGGACCTTTCAGGATACGGCCCGGCCTCGGTGTGGCCTACGGTGGGAAGGAAGACGCTCCATTTCTGAGAAAGCTTCCTGACCCTCAGCCAGCAGCGTCTTCTCTCTTTCAAAGACACCAGAGAACAGGAATAAGGTTTGAGCCCACTCCAGCATCACGGAGCCTTTAGGTGGCAAACTCCTGCCCTGGCCCACAGTTACCGATACGGTCTGGTTGGAGACGGGCGCGAGGGGGCTCGGTCTCTCCGCAGAGGATGGGGGGATACACGTTGTCCCTCCTTCACTTAAATATTTAAAGTCCGTTTCTTGCTCAAGTGCAATTTGCCACAAATCTAATTTGTGTGGCCTCTGAGTCAATCAGAGAAACCGTAAAGCAGACAGCACCTAATTTACAGCGCATGTAAGTGAGGAGGATCTGAAAGGGCTTTGTACATAATTCTCATGATTGCACGTGAATAGATGTGCTAACGAGCAAGGTCTGGATACGCGTGTGCAGATACAGCTCTCATCGCACGCGCTTGGGTAGTATGCGCACTCATGAATTACACGGTTTCCTATAAAAATTCGTGTGCAGGAAAGGAATTACATGTAATTTAAGAGTTTTGTTTTAGGATTTTGCTGCCAAAATGGTCGTGTGAAAATAAGGTCTCTGAGATTGCTCAGAAAAGATCTGAAATTTACAGAAACACTTGGCGCCGAGAAAAATGAACAACCACAGCAGGAGAGGAAGGGAGTCCAGCATGGCTGGCTGGCTGGTTACATATGTACGTTTCTTCAGGACACGCTTCTGTGAATGTTTTACAAGAACGTTCCAGTTAGTTTGGCCTTGTTAGGTTCCCTGATTTTATTTTCAAAATCACAGGTGAATACCGTTGTTGTTTATAACTTAACCTCCAGGATCAGAAACGACAGCTCTTAGAAGTGCGGGGAACGTTTCAACGTGAACGACTCAGAAAAATAATTTTAACAATATTAACTTGAACTCGAAGACTCTGCATTGTATACACATCAATAAAGTTAAAAGGTCTACTTTTTTTTTTTAAAGAGTTTAACTGAAAGAACGTAGGTTCTTGATGCCTAGATCTTAGAGGGAAAAAAAATGGTTTTGAGAAATTAAGGGGTTGATTCAGGCCAAGGCAAAGAGAAGGTAGAGACACCAGAGATACTTTCCCCAAATGCAGTGATGAATGATTGTTTCATAATGTTTACTAGAGAAAAAAATGCTGAAATGATTGGAGCAAATTGACTGAAACACCTAGACCCGAGCATTTTATAGATGGGATGACAATTGGATTTATGATCCAAGCTGGGACACTTCTAAGAGGGAAACAAGGTACTACTATTATGCCAGGACAATGAAACGTGTAAACCGGGACCTACTCTCCTTCTTAGAATTAATCTTTGCACAATCAACATCTCCCCACGTTGCTGATACCAGCAAGGACAGGATAGAATAGGACATTTCCATGAAATACACTGCAGTTTTGTGTAACGAGGCTTATCTTATTTGCACAGTATTTGTGCGGATTTCATGTTTTGTGCTACAGGTTTTCCTGTGGCTGAACGTGCACAGGTTTGCCCCTTTGCCCTCATGAGATTTTGTGGCGAGAAGGAAGGGAGCCAATAAATAGCAAGCATTCATTAAACCATTCTAACTTGAACAGACAAGATTAAACTCAAATGTTTTGAATGACTTTCTCTCGCAAGTACAGAGCTTTCCTCCAAACTCTGGAAGGGATTTCACGGCTCCTCGGCTTTCAGACACTTAGGGCTTGATGAATGAACAAAAGGGACAGGCTGTTGCCCTGCATTTTTTAATGTTTTTATTTTATTTTTGAGAAAGAGAGACGGAGTGCGAGTGGAGGAGCGGCAGAGAGAGAGGGAGACACGGAATCCGAAGCAGGCTCCAGGCTCTGAGCTGTCAGCACAGAGCCCGACGTGGGGCTCGAACTCACAAAATGGGCAATCGTGACCTGAACTGAAGTCGGAAGCTTAACCCACTGAGCACCCAGGCACCCCAAGTTATTGCCCTATTTTTAAGGCACCAAAGACATCCATCCCTGTGTGTCTCTTATCACATGTATATACACCTGAAGAACTTCATTTAATTGGCCGAGAGTCTTCTGTTTTGGGTTGAATGGTCCAGGTCATCCGTCTTTTGGGCAAGCCTTCAGTAATCAAAGAAAGACTGAACTTTTCCAATTTCTACATAAGCCTTTACAATGGCAAAATCTATTGTGGGTCAGCCTTGTAACACTAAGCCGGTGTATTTTTAAAACCTCAGAACAGGGAGAGACACTAAGGAAGTTCGCGATGTTGGCGTCTGTTAAAATATTTAGACCAAACCAAGGGAGGCCAGGAGCAAGTGAAGAGGGAAGAACAGGGAAGTGTCTAGTCCCCCCGAGCCTCATCTCTACACCACGAGGACAAGCCTATCTGCCTGGAGAATCGTGCAGAGGGCTACAGATGAGCTATGAATGGCGTCTTCTCATACCTGGCATGTTATCAAAGGAAAGCAGGGAGGCTATGTCATTAAAATAACCTCTGACTCTGTGACATCAAATGATTGACTTGCACGTCCTACCCAACGTAGAAAATCTGCCCAGTGGCTTCTTATGAAGCCAAATCGGGCCTGAAAGGTAGGAAGGAGAGGTTCACACGTCCTAATACTTCCTCCAGCACGTGGGATAAACACGGTGTGCTAGGCTGGCAGGCTAGGCGGTCGCCATAAATCAGGCTTTGGTTTGTGCTTGCACATTCTGAAGAGAGCCCACTGTTCCCAAAGACACCCCTTTTTAAGCATTTCTCCAACGATAAAATACATGCCCAGCCTGCGCCTACCTAGTCCCTTCCTCATCTCGGTGTTGAATTCCGAGACTTTCCTTCACCAACAAACTTCATTCCCAGTTCCCACTTGTCTTTGTTTTGCCTGTTTTCCACCTTCCTTTTCCACTTACAAATTCCCAGCATGAGTAAATGTCACCGGTCCGGGAGGAGCCTACGACCGACAGTCCGTACCTTTGGGCACTGATTTGTGTGGACTCTGCCCACAGGGCTCTCCCTGGGCCCAGGACAGAGCTCCAAAAAGCCACCCCAGCGTGGCCATGTCTGGGTGGCTCAGGGGTGTGCCTGCTCCCAGGGAGGGGCTCCAGGCTCCCCAAGCACCTGTCTTCACAATAATCGGAAACGATTTCTTGAGCTAAGCCCAGATCGGATTTTCTTCCTCCAACTAAATTACCTTTAATTACTAGAAAGTTAATGATTGTTATTTTTCAACCATAGAGAGTCTATTTCCTGCTTAGCTCACATCGTCAAAACATTTCAAACCAGAACAATTAAGTATGCTTAGGAGTCTTCTTTATTACAAATAATAGCTCATAAAAATGACTGAGTTGAACTAAGGAGGCTAGTAGATAAGTAATAAGTAAGTGAATTTCATATAAGATCATTTAATATGAGGTCACGACCCTACGAAGGAAGGAAACAGTGGAATTCATTGTGGTTACTGCGGACAGAATAATAATTGTTTTTCTGCAAAAGGAAGACAAATTAGGGTCATTTAGTGCAGGTCGACCTGAAGTCCATGTTGAGGCAGTGAAGATTTGTGAGACGGATTTTCTAAGTTCCCGCTGACTTTCCAATCCACGGACAGGCAGGTAGCTCCCTGGGGGCTCAGGAGCCCAGCTTTACATTCTAATTTGGAAGGGCCATTCCTGAGGTTATTTATTGGAGGAAAGTTTTACAGCCTCTCTATTTTGAGTATTATTCGTTCAGGGTTTACTTGTTTTCAGTAATCCTGCCTTACAGAATCATGGAAAGAGGGTTACCCACCGATTAAGATTGCAAGGGCATTACGATAGTTTAGGCATGTCCCTTAGCACACACATTTAATTTTAGGAGCTGTTTTGGCAAAATGAACTAATCCAATTGTGAGACTCCGATTTCTTATGACACACATAACTTTGTGTTCCTGTTTCCTTTAGTGATTTATCTAGATGAGTCCACTGCCCAAATAGATGATTAAAAGCAGCTGAGGGGTACCTTGGTGGCTCAGTCAGTTAAGCATCGGATTTGGGCTCGGATCGTGATCTCCACATTCGTGAGTTCGAACCCCATGTCGGGCTCTGTGCTGACAGCTCAGAGCCTGGAGCCTACTTCAGACTCTGTGTTTCTCACTCCCTCTCTCTTTCTCTCTCTCTCTCCCTCTGCCCCTCCCCTGCTTGTTCACTTGGTCTTTCTCTCTCTCAAAAATAAATAAATAAAGCAATAAAGAGAGTTGAGAACCAGGGTGCAAACGATGGAGAAAGTAAGATTTGTCCATTTTTACCGCCCCCCCCCCATTTGTTTACAATAAGATTGACCTATTGTCTTCTTCTTGGTCATAAGTAGTGGAGAGTATTCCCCTTCTTGTTTAACATTTTTAATATTTCTGCTAAATTGCAAGATAATTTGTTTCTCTCTTATACATCCACAAACTGTTGACTAGTCCAGAGTACGATGCTGGGCACTCAATGAATAAGATGTTACTCTGGACCTAAAGGAGTCCGTAAAGCTGTTGTTTATTCATTCGTTAAAAAAAAAAAAAAAGTATCTCTAAGCACTTAGGAGACATCAGTGAACAAAACATAGGCATTTGCCTGCTTTGTGGGACTCACACTCTAATAGCGGGAGGCAAACAATACAAATAATCGTAAAAAGCCGTTCTTTCGTGGTATGGTAGAAAGTGGCCAGAGCTATGGAAATAAATGGAGGAAGATGAGAGGGGCCAGGGCTCTAAGTGGAGGGGTTAGAACGTCAGAGAAGGAGGTCATGATAAGACTCAGAGACTGATATTTGAGCAAAGATTTGAAGGAATTGGCCCACTGGAATTTCACATGGCGGAAAAGCAAGGACAAATGTCTGGTATTTTAGGGAAAGACTAAGGAGGCCAGTGTGGCCAGTGCTGTGTGAACAAGATAGAGAGCGAGAGGGGACAATGACAGGGGGAACGTGGGGGGCCAGAGAGCAGGGCGTCAGAGTTCTCCAGACCAGAAAGAGGGGCCTGCCTGTTGCAGGTGTCGACAGAGGACTGAGCGAGAGCTCCCGGACCGTGGAAATAAGCACCACAACTCAGGGAGCTGGTAAAAGTGAGGGAGAACTGATGGCCTCAGAAAGACCGAGAACTCCACAGGGCAGTGAAGGAGGAGCAGGAAGGGGCCAAGACGGGGAAAAAGAAGGGACAAAAGTGAAAACCCACACCGTTTGTAAGGGAGCTGGAGTCAGGGAGGGTGTGTCGCCTTCAGGAGACTGAGGGGTGCTCCTCAAAAGAAAACGCGGCTACGTGTTGGAGAGCTTGTAGGAGCTGAAGCCGAGAAAAGCAGGCTGACCCCAGGGAAGAGGAAGAAGAAAAGAGAAGTGAAGAAGTAAGGTGGGTGCTGACTGGGCCTGACGCGCTCACGCCCTGGTCCGTGAGGATGGCAGACGGGTCTCCCAAACACGAATGGGAGCAACGGTGCCCGTGTGCTGTGCAGCGTAGCGATGTCTCCCAGTGGCCCAGGCCACAGGGGGACACTTGCGTTACGATGCAACAGGGGATATGAAGCTCAACTAGATCCAAAGGACCAGCTTCCAAAAGGGAGATTTCTGCACCCATGAGATACGCTCATGCTGGAGTTTGAGAACGATGTGACTGGGGTTACAAGGAGCTTAGTAAACCCCTACTCAGGGCTTCCTGCGATCTGCAGAGCCTTGCACTGGCGAGCGAAATCATACCCCTGCCAACCTGGGGCATTTGCCCGGAGGAACCAGGGGGCCTGGAATGTCCCCCACACTGAAGCGATGGCTAACATCTCCCGAAGACGCAGTCTCTGCACCCCTAGCTGGCACTGTAACTTCTCCGAGACCGTGGCCTCAGGGAGCCCTTTTTGCCACTCTTTCGACTCCGTATGTTGAGGGGATCCTTCAGAATGCCATCCCCAGCAGTACATTTTCCTGGAGAAACAAGGGATCTAAGGAGCAAGAAGAAGGGATTCAAGACCAGCCCTCAGGTAGAGTGAGGGGCGGCCCCTTCCTCTAAGGCTCTGGGGCAAGAAGAGAGGAGCCCGTGAACATAGGCAATGTTGTCAGTAGATTGGGTGGTGGACCGATTACACTAATGGCCTAAGTCTCCCTTTGTCCCTATATCCACACCCTTTGTCCTGTCAGTCTTCCGTGCCCTCATACTCCGGGTTTGGCTGTGGAATTGGATCTGGCGAATGGGACGTCAGCAGACAACATGAGTAAAGGCTTGAAAAGGTGCCTATTTTTACTTCCTCCCTAATGTCTCCGTCTTCATCAAAGGACGTACCCACACCACTGCATGGAACAGAGAAGAGTCTCCCCTGTCACCCCAACCACGTTCGTCCCCATTCAGCCCCCCCTGTGATGGCTACAGGCGTTCCGCCTCACCTCCGGCTTCAATGAGCACCACACACCCGTGGTAATGATTGATTGTTGGTAAAGACCACTGAAGCTTGTGGTCGTCTGATATACAGCGTTGTGTGATACTAGGGAATTGATATTTCCAATTGAGAACGATTTGAATGTGTCTGTATTCAAGGTAACATACAATTTGTTGTCCAAACCAGGATGCTTCGGAGAATGAGAGGGATGATGTGAATAATTACACGTAAACAAGACTGTTTTCTGACAAAGGAGGAGGTACAGTTATCTTGAATTTACCTAAGACTCTTCATTTCTTGTTGGGAAAATGAAATTATATGTAACGGATACGAGAATAATAAGGCTAAGACAGAAAGTTGAAGAACTTCACACCTGCAACTCAAGAAAACTTCAAGTCTTGGTCAGAAAGCACGACATTGTGGTTTAAGATGTTGGATGGCATTATCCCAAGAAATGAGACGGGAGTGGCTTGGACCTGGATGGACGGCTGGGTGATTGGATGGATAATGGATGATGGAAGAGTGAATGACTGGGTAGGAAAAATGCCAGGTGTGTTTCTGGTACAGGCAAACTCACTAACTGTTAGTAACTGACAAACTAAGAACTATGAGCCACCTCATCGTTTGACAAATTGCCCCCAGATAACTTAATCATAAGCAGTGAATGTAAAAAGAAGGTTTTGGTTTGGTTTTGTTCCTTTATTTCCCCCCATAGTTAATAGGCTCGATCTAGATCTTCTGGGGCTTGAGACCCTTTTCTTTGTACAACTGAAAGGGCGGGATGAATTTGTCGTATGAGTAGACCATGGCCACCCTAAGAGAGTAGATAGACTGGGCGCCTTCAACAACAGAAAGTTGTTTGCTCACAATTTTGGAGGTTAGAAGCCTGAGACCAAAGTGTCAGCATGGCTTGTTTCTTCTGAGGGGTCTCTCTCTCTCTCTCTGGCCTCTCGATGGCCACAGTTTCCCTGTGTCTTCACATAGTCCCCCCTCTGTGTGTATTTGTGTGCTAATTTCTTCCTCTTATAAGGACACCATATTAGATTAGGGCTCACGCTAATGACTTCATCTGTACCTTAATTATCTCTTTAAATGCCCTGTCTCCAAATACAGTCACATCCTGAGGTGCTTGGGAATGGGACTTCCACGTATGAGTTTAGGGGAACAAAGTTAGCCCTGGGCACTGGACAATGCCCAGTACCAGGATTCTGTTCCTCACAATTTATGAACAGCTGTTATGATGATGAGTGATAGCCTCCCAGAGGCTCTGAATCCTGCTGAAGCTCAGAAAAGGGTGAATAGTAACATGCATTGTGTGAAATGTGCTTTTGTGGGGCGGCTCGGTGCAGGTAACGATAGGCCAGGAGAGCCGGCAGAGCTCAGCTCCCATAGCTGGTTTGCCAGCGAGGCAACCGATCACGCAGACGAGAGAGTGGGGCAAGATAGAAAGGAGACTCCAAGTGTCATGTCTGGGCCATTCAACAAATGCTTAGTAATGCCTACTACATGTTGGAAATTACATCAGGCATCAGGCAGTTAATAATATCTTTTATTTACTGGGTGCTTAGTGTGGGCCAGGCTCCGCATGTCCATTCTTTGAGTCTTTATCACCAAAGAAAGCAGGAGGACACTGAGCCTCAGGAGGAAATCAGCTCACCCAAGTGGCTGAGTTTGAGTGACTAAACTCCAGGCTCTTTTCTCTCCTCCAAGCTGCGTGCCCCAAGAGAGCTCAATCCCTGACATACAGTCGGTCCATGACATTCAAGGGATAGAGAGGTAGCATGAACGCTGGAATCCCTTAGAAGCAAAGGCCACCCTGAAGAGATTTAGGAAGGTTTCTCGAAGGATGCCATGTGCATTTTGCAGGCTGCGAAGGATTACAAGGACAGAGGGGGATTATGGACAGCTGCAGAGTGGAAAAGGCCGCAAAACAAAGACATGGGCAGAAAGTTTAGACTTTATCCCAAACCCCAGAGGTTGGAGACTGGCAGCCTGCAACTGAATTCAGCCTGCGGAAACATTTGATTTCATCCCTACAGGATCGGCCCCAAAATGTTCGAAAAAATATTTTCCAATATTTCAGAAGGAGTTCACACACAGAGAAAATCAAGGTCTCAACCCGTTTAGAGAAATCTGGATAATCAGGCAAGGCTGGTCCCGGGCTCCACACAGCATCCAAGACTGTGCTTTCCTGGCCATCTGGTTTGCCACGGTCCTCACCACTCCTTGGCCTCTTCCACTCATTCGGCTTCCCGAACTGGCTCCTGGATATTGCTGAGTTTCTCATTCCTGTGCAGATAAGGAAAGGTTTTTTGGAAGATTTTAAGAAGGGAAGTATGATCAGATTTGCACTTAAAAACAAACAAACAAACAAACAAACAAACAAACAAACAAGGTAGTTGTACACAGAGAGAAAGAAGATACCTACAATAGAGATCCCATTCATTCACTTGCATTCATTCATTCATTCATTCATCTTATCCACATATTTATTTATTCGCTCATTCTCTGGCTGTTTACTGGATATCTACAGGCACTTTGGATACAATCTTGAGCAAGAGAGTAAAGACTCCTCATAGAACTTAATTTCCAGCAAGAGAGACAGCCAACTGATCACCAAACAAGTAATGATTGCCATGATCACAAGTAGGGATTTCCTCCAGGAGGAGAATGGAAGGTTGATGGGATGGAGTAACCCGGGAGGCTCCTTGGGCAGGGTGACCAGGGAAGGCTTCTCCATGGACGACCTGGGGCAGGTGCTAGGGGGCAGAGGGGGCAGCTCCCTGGGAAGGATGTCTCAGGTGGAGCCAACAGCCTGGGCAACAGGAGACGATGTGGGTCATGAGAGGAAAATGGGGGGCTGCTTGGTTGAGTGAGGAATGGGGAGGGGGGCCGGGCAGAGGGAAATATGGTCCCAGAACAAGCCACACAGAGCCTCCAAGGGCCATGAAAGGGAGTGGGCATATGTTTCTCTCAGAAAAAGCATTAAAGTGTGTTCAAGCCTGGCACTAACATGATCTGGTTTATTTTTTTTTATTTTTTTTTTTCAGCAATCAGAACCCTAATTTGGTTGTTCGTGTGTTTGCTCTTTATAAGTTAGGTCAGGAGACCTTAATATCACATTAACATGACTTGCCTTTAACATTTGTAGCTGTTCAATACTTTCTGATATTTTTTTTTGTAAAGTGTTTTTTTATTGTAGCAAAAAATAAGAACATACAATTTTCCACTTAACTATGTTTAATTGTAAAATGCAGCAGCATTAACTACATCCACAGCGTTGCACAAGCATCTCCACTATCCATTTCCAAAAGGGTTTAACTTTTTGAAAGCTCATCCTGGCCACTTTGCAGAGAGTGGGTTAGAGGGAAGCTAGGGCATAGATTCAGGCAACAGATGGAGGAAAGCCTGGGCAAAGACACCAGTAGTGAGAATGGAAAACACACACACACACACGCACACACACACACACACACATGCACACACACACACCCGAGAGGCATGTTAAAGGCATGCTTGCCAGCAGGTGGTTGTGGAATGATTATGGAGAGTCATTCCTGAGCAGGAGTGATGTGATAAGCTGCCTCCAATTCTGGTTCTGACGAATGGGAGAGTCTCGGAGCCTCTGTTTTAGATAGGAACACGCAGAGGGAGGTGCGCGGATTGAACCTACTGAGCTTGAGGTGCCACTAGGAACTGAATTAATTTAGTTGGAAGTAAACATGTAGACCCAGAGCTACACCTGGGAGATGAAGGCTAGGAGCGGAGGCCAAGCCAGGGGCATAAACGAAGAGGCGAAAAGAGCAGTCAACGATGTCAAATCCTTCCAAGCAGCCAATTACACCAAGGGGCTGAAAAATCATTCCCTGGGTGTAGCGATTGGACATCACCGGTAGAGGGTTAGGGATTGCTTCACTTGAGGGATGGTGGTCAGAAGCCAAATGAGCGAAATGGACAGCAACTGGGATGTTCAGAAGTTGTGAAAGATAGTCCACTAAGATTAATCGCGCTCAAGAAGCTTGGCTGCGAACAGAAGACAAGTGAAGGCGGAGTACTCATTCCCCTCTCCTGAGGTTTTTGTAGAAGAGAGAAAATGTGGGGCGCCTGGGTGGCTCAGCCAGTTAAGCATCCGACTTCGGCTCAGGTCATGATCTCACAGTTTGTGGGTTCGGGCCCCGCGTCTGGCTCTGTGCTAACAGCTCAGAGCCTGGAGCCTGCTTCGGATTCTGTGTCTTTCTCTCTCTCTCTCTGCCCCTTCCCTGCTCACACTCTGTCTCTCAAAAATGAATAAACATTAAACAAATTTAGAAGAGAGAAAATATATATTCTGTCACCAAGTGGGAGCATGAAAATAACCTACCATTTCTCATTCCACCCCAGGAACCATCTTTCTCCAAGCCAGCTCCACAGCGAGCAAAACGTTTTTATTTAATTAATTAATTAATTAATTAATTAATTTTTTTTTTTTTGAGAGAAGGAGAGAGGGTGCAAATGGAGGAGGGACAGAGAGAGGGAGACACAGAATCGGAAGAAGGCTCCAGGCTCCGAGCTGTCAGCACAAAATCCCACGCGGGGCTCCAACTCACCAACCGGGAGGTCATGACCCAAGCCGAAGTCGGACTCTCAACCGACTGAGCCCCCCCCGGGTGCCCACGACCCAAACTTTTTCCCTTCATCTGTCAGACTTCCATGTCTTGGTTGAGATCGGACCAAATTGTGGTCGGAACTGCCTGAAAATGCATGAAGAGAATGCGTTTTTATTTACTGGCCTCGCAAAAGCAAGGACTGGGTGAGTTGCGTCCAGCTTGTTTATCTCTGTGGGCTGAGCTGCTTCGGGATAAAAGGGGTCTGAGCGTGGTTTGCAGCGCATGGATGGGAAGTAGCCATCAGAGAGGAAGCAGGTGCAGCTGAAGAGCTGGGCAAAGCGACACACGATGCTTGAGTAGGAGACAAGGGAGAAAAGGTCAGCCGTGGGCCGATGACATTGTTCATCTGCCCTGGGAGGAGAAACACCCAGGCCACAGACGAAGGCAGGTGTTTGTATCGGCTGGAGGGAACCCGGGAGACCTCAACTGTCTCTACGGAAATATGAGGCAAGAAAGGCCTGCTGAAAATCAAAGAGGCTGAGGACTGAGGACGGATGAGGGGAGTCTAATCCCCGCCCCGACTTCCTGAACTACCCCCCTCTCCCCCATGTAGTAGCAAGTCCTTATATAGCAGAGCCTAGAAGGGTGAGACCAACATAGGCGATCCAAAATGCCTCTCCCGTCTTTCCAGTGGGGCAGAGCGATCCCCGATTTCTCAGACATCTATCCCCCCACTCCCCATCATATGGCTTTGGGGTAAATCCAGGTTTAAGTAATTATGAGGACCCCCCTGCTTTGCCAGTGACTTTTTTACGGATGGGCTTGTGATGCTTCTGGCCAAGGAGATGCACAGCTTGGTCTGCCAGGCGGGGGTGCTGGGGAAGGTTTGTTCGTGAAAAAAAAGAGACCCGCAGAACTCAGCGTTCTTCCTGATTCTACAGATGTGATCCCTGAGATCGCATCCACCCGGGCAACCAGCCCGAGGACCACGCTGAGGACAGCAGAGTGGGAAGTGGGAAGGACGTGGGGTTCTGTCCTCTCGAGCCAGTAACATAAGCGGTGTTGTAAACGTCCAGATACGTGAGGTAAGCATCATGTTCTTACTGCTTAAGCTAGCTTCGAGTCCCCTACAGACCAAAGCATTTTAACTGATATGACAGTAGCTGCAAATTTCATTAAAAATATTGCTCACCTTCCTTCCCTGAGATCTAATGAAGAAGAAAAAAGAGAGGGGCAGAAACAGGTGATAGGAACCCTCGACACAACATTAAACTACACACTTCAAAGCAATATGTATACAAGGGTTTAAGGGATGATACAGGTATAGCAAAAAAGAGTACTGAAATCTATTATTAATTCACATTTAAAGTTTAACCCGTCGTAATTTCTAGTGTCTTCCGTTCTGTGATGTACAGTTAGTATTCCTTATACAAAGGAGCCATGTGGTGCCCTTCTGTATGTAACTTCTCAGTGGTAAATACGTAACATTCCAACCTCTTTAGATTTTTTGTTCTTTAGAACCGTGAACATAGGCTTCTAGGAGCTAAAGAACAGGCATGGTAGAAAAATAAGATGGGTGGCTGGAAGTGTCTTCCTACTGAGCCGTTGGAAATTGTACCACACGGCGCGGAAAGGAGATAAGGCATCCAGGTTTCAGGAAACAGTAGGAGCGCGTCCCAGGAAATCCAGGGTCTGCGAAGCATGGAACTCCCTGCCCAACGTGAGGGGAGACATGGGCTTGGAGAAGGCATCTTGGTCAACGTATCAACCGCAGAATAGAAGGAGAGACCAAAAATTATTCCTCCATGGAAACCCCTTTAATGATGCCGATCATTTACATCTACCAGCATCTTTTAAAAAAAATGTTTCTTTCTTTATTTTTGAGAAAAGCAGAGAGAGAGAGAGAGCTCACAGGAGGGGCAGAGAGAGAGAGAGACACAGAATCTGCTTTCAGCGCAGAGCCCAACATGGGGCTCGATCTCATGAACTGTGAGATCGTGACCTGAGCCCGAATCGAGAGCCAGACTTTTAACCGACTGAGCCCCCCAGGCGCCCCCACATCTACCAGCCTCTTAACCGAAGTATTTACAACAAGCTCTCCAGAGATCATGAAATCAATGAAAGACATTGCATACTCTGACCTTGACAGACATAACTGTGTGTAGTATTGGATAGACAACAAGCCTCTGTGTGTGTGTGTGTGTGTGTGTGTGTACATACACGTCTTTTGCAGTCACTGGAATCCATGCCACTAAAGTGCACAACATTCACAAAATATGATGCTAATACCATTCATGGAAATAAGATTACTGTATATTTTTTACATACACCTAAGTAATCATGTAGGTTTTTCTTTAAGCAGCTGACTTAAATTCACAGAAATAAAGACCCAGATAAAGGATTGGTGTCTATTCTCTTAAAATAAATCTCAAACATAGTAAATAGCTTCCCATAATGTGTGCTATGTGAAAGTGGATGAGGGCATTTAGCACCGCTGGGACGTAAACATTTCAGGCGGACGGCCTGATATCACGTAGGTATCTGTGGTGAATTCAGCATCCCAAATGCAACCAGTCACTGAGTTTGGAAAACACTTTTTGGGAGGCAGGGAAATGTTTACTAGTCGTGTCACCAATAGACAACATGGCATTGAGGTTAGAATTGAAAATGTCAGAACCAAACTCTCTGAGTTTGTGCCTCAACCTACCACTTACACTGAAGCAACTTACTTTCCTGCGCTTCTGTGTTTCTTTTGTAAAACGGGGCTACTAGAATGATCTATGAGGCAGTACACTTAAAGCATTTAAAGCCATGTTTGGAAAATAATACATGTCCCAAAACACTTAGCTCTTATCCTATTATAATTATTTATTTCTAATCACTAAATATTTTTTTTTCAACGTTTATTTATTTTTGGGACAGAGAGAGACAGAGCATGAACGGGGGAGGGGCAGAGAGAGAGGGAGACACAGAATCGGAAACAGGCTCCAGGCTCTGAGCCATCCGCCCAGAGCCTGACGCGGGGCTCGAACTCACGGACCGCGAGACTGTGACCTGGCTGAAGTCGGACGCTTAACCGACTGCGCCACCCAGGCGCCCCTCTAATCACTAAATATTAACTTGAAAATAATGAACAGGAAATACTAGCTGACAAATAATCGTTGAGGTTGGCCCTGCTGTAACAAAGTGCCACAAACTGAGTGGCTTAAACAACCACAATGCATTGCCTCCTATTTCCGGAAGCTGGGATTCCAAGATCGAGTTGTTTCCAGTGTTGCTTTCTTCTGAGGGCTGTGAGGAGGAAGAGACTGTTCCATGATTTTCTCCTAGCTTCTGGCAGTTTGTTGGCCATCCCTGGCACTCCTGGGCTTACAGAAGCATCATCCTGACCCCTGCCTTCATCTCAGCATGGAGTTCTCCCTGGATGCCTGTCTGTCTCCAAGTCCCCCCCCCCAACTTTATGGGGGAATAATCTCCAAATAAGTTTAGATTCTGAGGTAATCTCCGTTAGGGCTTCAACATATAAATTTTTACAAGACACAGTGTAACCTGTGACAACCATGAATTTGTACAACCTTATTTTTCCAATAAGCGCACCCCATATCAACTTATTTGTCATTCCTAGGCTGCTTATCCAACTTGAAAACATTTTCTTCTTTTGAATTTGACTGTTTGCTATATTAATACTTATTATTACCTCACCAACTAAGTAAAATAGGAGAAAATCAACCCACTTTAGGCCCACTTGATTCTTTAGTAAATAGATTGAAAATTACTAGTAAAAATAGAGTTTGAAAATCATGTTTAAACATAATTATTCATGCCAATGTTGTTCTGAAGATTATTTGTAATCCAGCCTTGATTATAAATTATCAAATATTTATTCAAGTTGACAAGTTCTTTTTTAAATTAAGCAGCAACTCCTTTGTGCACAGATACATTTTTAAATTGGATGTTTTAAACCACTGTTTGGTTTATCCTTGAATTTGTCAATGTTCTCCAAAGAAACAGGATGTGTACATGTAGAGATATATTTTTAAAGAATTTACTCACACAATCGTAGGGGCTGGGCAAACATGAAATCTACATGGCAGACTAATATTCTGGAGACTCACAGAAGTGCTGATGTTAGAGTCTTAAGTCCAAAGGCAGAATTCCCTTTTCCTTGGGAACTTTAATCTTTTTCTGTTAACACCTTCCAACTGATTGAACGAGGACCACCGGTTATGAATGGTAAGGTTTTATTTGAAATCTTTTGATTTAAATGTTAATGCCACCTAAAAAATACTTCCATATTTGACCGGGGCATTCGACCAAAAACTGGTTATGTTGTCTAGCCATGTAAACGCATAAAATCAACCATCATAATCCTGTATTATTAAGTTCTATTATGATTCAAGATAAAGCCATACCCTGTGGTTCATACAGACAGGAGTGACAGTGCTGGCTGCACAGGTTAATAAGTGATCACCACCCACATCTAGTTTTTATATCCTACCCCCCAAAATATATATTGACAATATATAACAGCGTCTAATCAGGAAACAAAGGGAAATGGTTAATAAATTTATGCAAATAAATAGTACAATAGTATTTGACCATTAAATAATGTTATATCGTGGTTTGAGGAAAAGAACAACTGTTACTTTAACTGTCACAGTGTCTCCAGTCAAGCGCTTCCAATAAATGTGGTCAACAGACAATATGGATGCGATACGTAAGTTCAGTTAAATTCTCAATGTTTGTCTCCTGTTTCGATGAAAGCAGGTTAATATGTATCAGGCTAATTTATTTATAAGCTTAAATTATCTTTATGAAATGCACGCACAACTTCTAGGCTAAAAGTTGTTGTATACACCGTGAAGGAAGAAGTCACATCTAGTCTCATTTTCTGTAACTACTCCGCGAGCGTTGAGTCCCGTGCTCCACGGGTGGCAAACCAGTCTCGGCTGCCAAATGAGTCCAGCTGGAATGCGGCCTGACACATCGTCCCACACCCATTCCCTCTCCTCCTTCCAAAATTCAGATCATAAATCACCCATTAGCTAGCTTCTGGTTCCCCCGGAGTCTTAAATTCTTCTGTACTGCCATAATGCTTTGCACAAATCTCAGTATGGGTGTGCACGTCACGTTAGTCTATAACCAACTGTATATTTGTCTGCATTTTGCTGGGTTGTGCTGTTTCAACTTGGCTGAAGTTTTGAACCACATTTCCCAGAGGCCTGTTACTTGAGTAGCTTTTATGATACACCTTTAAATAAAGGGCATCAGAAGCCGTTTGCTTTCACCTGGTGAGATCAGCAAAATGGTAGTCGCTCTCTAGCCCTATCTAATAATCTAGTTCACAGGGATCTTGGTGGCCTCCATATCCTACAATACATTTATGCTGGCCCTCTACGTTGGTGATATCCTGCTGATCTGATCCAGTGAGCAAAAAGCAGCCAATGCCCTAGATACCTTGTCTAGACGTGTTCGTGCCAGAGACGAGAAATGGACACCACAAAACGTAAGGCCCTATTACTTTGCTAAAATATCTAGAGCCTCAATGTTCTGCGGGTATGTTGCGATACCTCTTCCGAGGCAAAGGCCTTTTTGGATTTGCCGTGTGCTGCTCTGACTTATTTGAAAAACCTCAAGGGCCATCAGTTTGGAATGAGGACCAGATCAACATATTGCTCTGCAGTAGGTCTGGGCTGCCCTCCAAGTGGACCTGCCACGGGGCCGTTAGGTCCCAGTAGATCCAAAAGTGCTTCAAGTTATTGCAGATGGAAATGCTAGTCAGTCTCTACAGAGTCACGTTGCGGAATTTCAGGATTGTGCAGCAACGCTCTTTCGTCGTCAGCGGAGGTGTTTTCTTCTAACAGCTCTGGTTTGCACCCCAGTAGAGACCCAGTATCGGATTCTGAGCCATTAAGTTACGGTTCCACCTGCTCTGCCCCTCAAGCACTGGGAGATGCCTGAGGCCGTGAGTAATAAAGCTGAATGTCTTAGCAGCTCTCTATCATCGGGTTGAAGTTTTACGTAGGAGATTCGGCTCAACAGGACTTAAAGGTAAAGTGAGACGAGGGACGAAGACCCGCGTGGCTCCTCTCTCAGCCCAAACATGGCCACGGGGGGAGTTCCGTGTGAGGTGTTGATGAAGGAAGGAAAAACTCAAGTGAGGTGTATAGATAATTGTGCATAACATGCTGGCGTCACCTGAGCGTGGATGGAGACAGCACTCCATCCCCTCTCTGGGGGACCCTCTGGCAGCCCCACTTTCCAGGACCATTAAGCACATGACAAAGGGAAACTCTGTCAATGGACAGATCTTCAAGCAGTGCCCCAGGTGTTTATTTCCTCCGGGGGGGCGGGGGGAGAGATTTCAGAGGGACATCTCCATACTGACTCCTAAGCAGTGGCTAACAGATTGCCTGGGTGATCATGAACTTCAAGGGACCAGAACTGGAAGATGGGTGACAAAGAGGTCTGGGGAGGAGGTGTGTGGCCAGGCTTCTCTCAAGAGTCACAGCAGCGAGACATTGTCATGCTGTTGTAAATGCTAGAAAGAAATGCAGGAGGACAGGATGGAGCCTTTTAAAAAGTTTAAATCTTGGGGCTTCTGGGTGGCTCCGTCGGTGAAGTGTCTGACTCCGTCTGGCTCAGGTCATGATCAAGGTGGTTGAAGAGTTCGCGCTGCACGTCGGGCTCTGTGCCGACAGCTCAGAGCCTAAAGCCAGCTTCAGGTTCTGTGTCTCTGTCTATCTCTGCCCCCCCTCATGTGTGCTCTGTCTCTCCCTCTCTCTCTAAAATAAAAAAATAACTTTAAAATTTGTTTTAAAAGTTTAAATCTTTTTAGGTTTTGGGAGGCAGTCACAGATACTTTTAAAAACTTAATGTTATATACGGTTTTTCTCAAAAACTCATACACTGCACGTAGTGATTTCTAGAGGTTCATGAACCTTCTATTTAACTGAATCTACACACTTCTTTGACTGAAGGTCAAGAAAATCTCTTGTTTAAATAATACAGATCTGTGAACAGCTAGAAATCAACTAATTACAAGATTTCAAGGGGAAGTTAAAATCCTTCGGGGCCTAGCCCCCAAGTAAGCAGCGTGGTTAGCAGGGTACTAAACGTATCAGAATCTATTCTGTTTCCCACCCAATCTATTTTAGTCTCTCTGTATTGTTCACTCTCTGTCACTAAAAACCATCAAATGTTTTAAATGATCTTAGAGATGAACTAACATAACTTCCCTTGTCCTATGTTTTATTGATGAAGAAGCAAACCCAAAAGACAAGGTGAATCATGTTAGAAAATCAGACATAAAAATAAAAATTTCATTAGTATTTACACTGTACTTAACTTTCTTTGTGGCAGACACTTTCGTAAGTATTTTATATGTATTAAATCATTTAATTCTCACACGACCCTATTACCGCCTTCAAGGAAACTAAGGCTTGGGAAGGAAATTAACTTGTCACAAATCACATGGCTGGTGTGCGATCGAAGTTCTTGATACAGGATCTGACATAAATAGAAGTTGAGTGCATAATTAATAACAGGGTTTATTTTTTCCTTTTCTTGTTCTTTCTCAATGGAACTATTTGACTTCAGAGAGACTAGAACTCAATCTTCCTACCTTGAGGCTTTCCTACCCACAAGCCCTCACCTTCGCCTTCCTGCCTTCTCCTCCCTTGTCCCTCAACTTACCTTCATTAGACAATGAATCGCCTATATTTGACTAAATGCAATTCACTCCGTTTTGCGACTTAAAAATCAGACACTTGCCTTGAATCCGTCCCTGTAAGAACAGCTTACCCGAATTCAGTTCCCTTTTACTTCTTTGTATCGTTATCCCTGCCCCAGTTTCACATTAATAAAATCTTGGTACCAGTTAAAATAATTTTCTGCACATTTCAATGATTATGTTAATTTATATATTTTCATAAATTTATATCTATTTACATAAAATCTCAAAATTATTATCGTCTTTTTTAAAAATTTTATTTCTCACTATACACTCCCTTTAACTGAGATCCGGCCACCTGACATATCAAGGTGGACTTGAAATGATATGAGAAAAAAATTTAAAAAAATGAGTCTCAAAGACAATGACAAAAAAGCAACATTGGCTCTTTCATCAGAGAGTCTGACATCTGTGATTGTGGTTACTATCACCACCACCATCATCCCTAAAAGAACACTGCACTATTTCAGCAAGGTCAGTAAGGAACCTGCCCTTCCAGAAACTTCCAGCTTCCCTATCCACGAAAGGGTTTCGCTTTCTTAACCACTTTCTTATAATTCAAATACTCTGCCTCTTCACGACCTCTTCTGTAGATCATTGTGGAAAAGGGGCAAAACACTGCTCAGCCTAAGAACTTCCTAGACTCTGAAACATCAAAATTCCAAGTGTTTTTCTACCCTTAGAAGTTATAACCAGCTTATCTTGAAACTAATGAAGAAAATACTATGTTTAGCATAAAGTCTAATAGACGACATTTAATCAGCAAATATAAATTAAGGAATTTTGGGGTGCCCGGGTGGCTCAGTCAATTAAGCGTCTGACTCTTGATTTCAGCTCAGGTCATGATCTCACTGTTCATGGGTTCAAGCATCATGCTAACAGCACTGAGCCTGCTTGGAATTCTCTCTCTCTTCCTCTCTCTCTCTTTGCCCCTCCTCCACTCGTGTTCTCTAAATAAATAAATAAATAAATAAATAAATATTTATAAAATGAATCAAGGCGGGGAGCCTCTGGGTGGCTCAGTTGGTTAAGCATCTAACTTCGGCTCAGGTGATGATCTCACAGTTCGTGAGTTCGAGCCCTGCATCAGGCTCCGTTCTGACAGCTCAGAGCCTGGAGCCTGCTTCAGATTCAGTGTCTCCCTCTCTCTCTACCCATCCCCTGCTCATGTTCTCTCTCTGTCTCTCAAAAATAAATAAACATCAAAATTTTTTTAAAAACTGAATTAAGGAATGTCAATAGCATTATGGTCAATAAAACCCCATCAAAACGAGGGAATAGCATATTTTCTAGTTTTCTCAATAAAGTATGGCTCTTAACAGCAAGTAAGTTACTTCTCTAAGTGGACTGATTAACTCAGAAACCTGACTGGGTGGCAGTTTCTCTTTGGCAAGTGGGAGAAACAACTTTCTGCTGTTGCATCCAAAATGGGTTTTGAAGGAATCCATTTGCCACTGAAGTATCACAGGATCACTCACAAGGTACAGCAACATGTTACGCTGGGACTCTGTGGGAAAATGATTATTGTGCCCCAAATATCTGAATGCGTCTGAGACTTTATCTAGCTTCTCATTAGAAAATTAAGCGATAGCAGGGTGCCTGGGTGGCTCCGTTGGCCAAGCCTCTGACTCCTGATTTCGACTCAGGTCATGATCTTGAGGTTTGTAAGATCGAGCCCCACCTAGGGCTCTGCACTGACAGCGTGGAGCCTGCTTGGGATTCTCTCTCTCCCTCTCTCTCTGCCCCTGCTCATGCCCTCTCTCACTCTGAAAATAAACAAACTTTTCAAAAATGAAAGAAAAAGAAGGGGTGTGTTTTATAGCACCTTTCCACATTTTTATAATCAGAGGTAATGTCTGATCAGGAAGCACCAGCATGGTGCGCTTGGGCTTATTAATATGGGACTACAGGTTAGAAACTACCAACTGAGAGATGTTGCTCACCTCATTTTATTTATATTTATTTATTTATTTATTTACTTACTTACTTACTTACTTATTTCTCATCTCACTTTAAACAGTTGACTGTAGGGGCGCCTGGGTGGCTCAGTCAGTTAAGCGTCCGACTTTAGCCCGGGTCACAATCTCGCAGTCCGTGAGTTCGAGCCTCGCGTCAGGCTCTGGGCTGATGGCTCAGAGCCTGGAGCCTGTTTCCGATTCTGTGTCTCCCTCTCTCTCTGCCCCTCCCCCGTTCATGCTCTGTCTCTCTCTGTCTCAAAAATAAATAAATGTTAAAAAATAAATAAATAAACAGTTGACTGTATATCCACTTTTTTTCAGCCCAGCGTATGCTAAAGAATGACACAACACCCTTTGTGGTAAATTCTTCTAATTTTCCCAGGGCTGCCCTAGCTGGACTTTGGGAGTTTAATCATACTTTCTCCAATACAAATAGTGTGAGTGTCCATCAATTTTCTTCATCCAATTTTGGCATTTCGACATCAGGCTTACTAACAAGTTACTTTGGGGACCCCCAGGCAACCATCAGGGCTTACAAAACAGTCGCCAAACCAGTATTTGACAGTTTTTAGGATTCAAAACGAGATTATAAACACTTCAGGTGTTATTCTCTAGGATTCCTTTTTCTTCCATTTCCAAAATGTGTAGCAAAACCTCTGGTGCCGAATGTCAGGCACTTTTTGTGATGAAATGATTTGTTGAAAATCGACTGTAAAACACCTATTCAGCCCCGTGTTCATTCTCGTTTGCTCTATCCCAGTAGTGTGCTTGCAAAAGCAATAGACACCAACCGGAGGATCCCATTTCCGGGTTTTGCCCTGGAATTTACAACAGCAGGTGTGAAAAATTTGAGCCTGAAAGACGCTGGGTGTGGAGAAAAGAACCAAGGACATAGGTGTTTTCCGCAAACGTGATTCATAGGTAAATTTTTCAGAGCAGCAAGAGATCTACTTGTGGCAAGACCAGATAAATTTAAGAGATTCCTCTCAGTGTTATCAAAATCATGCGGTTCTCCTTTTCCCTTGAACAGTATCATATATATATATATATATGTAATATGTGTATACACACACACACACACACACACACACATATATATATATATATACACACATATACATACACACACAGTATGGTTAAATACTGGAAAAGATTCTAATTTGAGAACATGCCTCACTCAACAAAATTTATCAGTGTTGATGAAATGAAGGTCTGTATCTAAAAAATTCGCAGAATCCCCGTTAAATTCTAAGCGCCAGGGCAGAACACCATGGACCTCGATTCCCCCCAGCCTAAAGCAAGAAAGTTGCCTGCTACCTAATAATGATACTAACTTGAGCATTTACAAGGTGCCAGGCGCAGCTGTAATGCGGTCCGTGCGTTAACAATCCCTCTACACCACCCTAGCACATACTGCCGTCCTCATTTTCTACATGAGAACTGAACCAAGAGGGGAAGAAGTCTGGCCACTCAACGCAGGGGGTATCAGATGGGGTCAGGCTCTGGCTGTGTGTCTCCAGAGCCCGTGCCTTTTCTATGTGTTCAACAAATCAGCGGTGTCGGTCAAGATCAAACTTAAGGAAAGAGGTAGCCGCAGATCTTCAATGATTTTTCGGGTAGAATGGTGACATTTCGGATAGGTCAAGGCAGGGGTGGTGCCCGGAGGCACTCCAGAAATTAGGGGTCGCGCCTTCAGAAGAACAGGCCCCCCTCAGAGTACAGGGAAAAGAGAAGGAAGAGAAGGGCAGCTCTTGGGGAAGAGGCTGCAGCCCGTCCCGCCCGAAGCTCCCCGCTGGGGGGCCGCGGAGCAGGAGGCGGGAGTTCCCCGGGGAGCGGAGGACCTCCCACCCAAGGCTCGGCACCCAGGGGCACCAGAGCTCGCGCCCCGGGTCGAGCGGACGCCAGGCCGGAGGAAAGGCGGCCGCCAGCCCCCGGGGCCCGGCGCAGACAGACGCGGTTCCCTCCTCGCTGCGCCCAAGCTCCGCCCACACGCGGAGCGCGCTGCGATTGGCTTCGGGTCACGGGCCCGGATTCTGATTGGTCTGGGGCGCCGAGCAGGTGCGCCTGGAGAGTGTGCGCAGGCCCGGGAGCAGGGACCGCGGTCCCCAAGCTGCTCTCCCCGGCCTCGGGGTCCGGCTCTAAGTGGGGGCCAGCCGTCGCTTCCTCGGGCGCGTCCAGCTGAGGACCAGGGTGGGCGAGGGCGCCGGCCCCCACGTCCCTCCCCCGGCCGGGCTGGGCGCTCGCGGGTCGGTCTAGAGCGCGGCCCCGCAGGGCGGAGATCCGAGGGCGCGGTGCCCGGGGGCCTCCCGCCGCCTCCCGGGAGCGGGTCCCGGCCGCGCGGCGGCGTTGGCACGAGCGGCGCTGGTCCCGCAGGGCGCTGTGGTCCCCTCCGCGGGTGGATCTGTTCTGAGCACTTCCCTAGACGCGGGGTGGGGGAGGGGGGGTGGCTCGAGGGGACTCGGGAATGTTCGGAACGCGGCCCCAGGTGGCCCGGGGAATCCTGACCCCAGGCTTCTGCACCTGCCAGTGCCTGCGGTTGCCCGGGCACCGCCTCGGAGAAGCCCGGGGCCGTGGCACCTGCTTTGTAAAAGGTGGTGGTGCGCTGGAGGGGTTTGTCCTCTGAAGTGCCTGGGGCTGTGCCTGGCCCCCCGGGAGGTGATATAAATTATTAGCCATGTAAGAAAGAATGTTTCCACCACCCAATTTTCACAGTAGTGAGTAATCACTAACTGTTTACTGCCCTTTCTGTATTATGTTTTGAGATTTTAAGTGTCGTCCATTCGTTTAACAAGTATGTGTCTGCTGTTTGGTAGATTCTTTTCTGATGCCGAAGAACAAAACTGAATTAGATGCATTTAGTGATTTTTTTGTTTTTAATTATTTTGCCAATTACTTTCTTCAAGGCTTAATTTGCTTTTACTCAGGTTTAATTGTCCAGAGGAGGGTAAACTTAGTATTAACTCTTAGTCTCAGTCCAAAAACCCGAATTATGTTACGAGTTTCAGTTTAAGTCTTTTTAATTTTTTTAAAGTTTATTTATTTATCTGAGAAAGAGCTCACGCACACACAAGCCCGGGAGGGGGACAGAGAGGAGAGAAAGAGAATCCCAAGCAGGCTCCACGGTGTGGAGGTCGAACTCACCAACTGCAAGATCATGACCTGAGCCAAAGTCCGGAGCTTAACCAACTGAGCCACCTAGGCGCCCCCAACTGAAATCTTTCTTTACAGCTTTTTGCTGACAGTTCCTCTAGATGTAGACACTGTGGAAATTCTATGAATGAGTTTTATTTTGCTCTTGATGAGCTGCTGTGGAAAAGCAGAATTATCAGAGCATACTGAAATGTTTTTCGGTGATGGCAGACTCATTCTTGGAGAGTAAAGGAGCGTATTATGATTGCTTGGTTCAGCAGTAGAATGGGAGATCCATCAAAAAACCTACACATTTTAATTGAATTATTTTTTTTTCTTTTTCAAAAAAAGCAACAACAACAACAAAAGCCTGTTTTGTAAGTGCTGTGTTTCATTCTCTTACTGCATTAATCAGGTAGATGTTATTATGCCCACTTTAAAGGTGAGGAATCTGAGACCAGGTCAGTTTAGTAGTTTGCTCAAAGTTACACCTGTCATAAATGGCACATTCTGGGATTCAAGCCCATATAATCTGACTCTAGATTCCGACTTTGAATCACTCTGTTTACAAATTAGGGATTCATTTCTCTATTAACCCTGTGTAGTGATAAATATTTTTTCTATATTTTTAGTACATTCAGAGTTAAGGCCGTCACACTAGTCAGAGTGATTATTGTTTAGCGTATCTCCAGTAGAGTAGGTACAGATTTATCCTTGATAATTTTTGTGCTATAGTATGTCTTACTTGTCTGACTTTGTAAATGAAGAGACATTTTCCTAGGTAACAGATGGGAGCACTGTATAATCTTTGAAGGGCCAGAAGCATCGCAGGGGAAAAAAAATAGAAAAATGTAGTATATTTTTATTAAAACATTTTTATTTGTATTTTTATGTGGCTGTTGCAGTCTTAAAAATTTGAGGGACTTAATGTCTTGCAAGTCTGTTTTTGTGTGATAACCTTTTTAAAAAACTTTAAAAAATTTTTTCAGGGCTGTGTAGCTTATAGCAATCAAAGGGTCCTGACACGCTATGACGATTTTTAAACCTTACGTTAAGGAAAGGCCATTTGTATCCCTGGGTTTATGTCTCTGCTGGGGAGGAGTTTTCTCCAGTCTTTGGAAAGCCTCGCCTAGCTCAGTGTAAAATCTTGATTGGTGTTCATACAGGCACCTTCGTCTGATGCCTGGTTCTTAAACAGGGCAACTCATCAAAACCTCCATGGGAGCCTTTACGGCTTATACATGTCTAAATCCTACCTTCCTGGAGAGTCTGATTCGGTTCCTTACTGGGGGACCAAACCCCTTCCTTTGTTTTGATAAGGATTCGGGGCTGAGGATCAGTGGTGGAAGTCGGTGCAAGAATTTGCCTCCTGCTCTTCCTGGCTAATCATGTGACTTAGAATCCGTGCTTAATTTTGCAAGTCATGTAAAGTAATTATCAGCAAGAGACTTGGCCCGTGAGGGATCCTTGGAGTGGGACCTAAAATTGCTTGTGAATGTACAAGGTTGTTACCAGAGGAGTTCGTGGGAAAATGCCCTGAAGGAGGGAGTGGCAGTACCTTCAGTCTTAAAAGTGGTTGTGCATGTGCTCCTGTGATGTCCTGATGGTCCCCCTCTGTCACTACTCCCCTCCCTCTCAGTCAAGCCTCAGCAAAAGTTACTCCCCAAGATCACATAGGACCTGTATCGGGTTCATGTTCTAAATTGAGCTGTTTGTCTTTGGAATTTGCATTGCACTGTTCCGGACATTTCAGGCTACAGTAGGTCGCAGAAGCTCGTATACCACAGTGATCTGTCAGCCAGTAAGTTATCACCCCTGGTACTTCAGAACTTGTCAAAACCCCTGCGACACGGATGCCAGGAGAACAATGTCTCAGAAAGGAGGACAGTGGTCAGCTGGATTGAATGCTGCCAGCACAGTGATCATGGTAAACTTGAAGACCCTGGTGACCTTGGGAAGGCTGGTTTTAGTGGAGGAGGTTAGAACTCGGGTTGAGGAGAAGGTGAATAGCACAGAAAGCTTTTCAAAGTACTTTGCAAAGAGGAGCCAGGTTAAAATCAAATCCATTTCGTCACTGCATACAGAATAGCAGGCACTATTAGGACGCTGTGGGAGACAAGGATACACGTGACATGTGTCCTGACCTCGGGGAGCTTAACCACCTGTTGGGAAAGTCACAAAAACACTCAGGACAGCGTTTTTTTAAGGGGTTGCGGGAGTAACCCATAGCACACAGGAGGGGCGCGGTCATCCCGGCTTGTGAATTAAAGGAGTCAAGACGTATAAAACCACAAAGAAAAGGGCCAGGCACATAGTAAGTCCTCAATTGCCTATTAACAGCAATAGCAACGTTTGCACAGCATGTCCAATGCATTAAGCGCAATCTAACGCATTTAATCTTTACACTAGTGATGCGTATCATTCACATCTCCAGATGAAGAAACCGAGGCACAGAGAGTATTGTGCCAAAGGCCTCACCGCTCTTAAGTGGCCAAGCCCCTACTGATACCTGCGCAGCCCGGTTTCGCTCTGTGTGACGGAACCGCCAAACAGCTCGGCCTCCCTGTTTCCTGGGAGAGAGCGTGTGCAAATGTCACCGGGAGCGGCGTTTCCGTGTACAGAGCTGAGAGCTGAAGTTGGCAAATATTCCAAGCTGGGGGGCAAGAGTGAAAAAAGCATTGAAGGTGTAAAAAAAAAAAAAAGCTTGGCACTTGGAGGATGAGTCCGGAATGTGTCTTGAGAGATGAGAGAAGGAAATGAGAGGCAGAGAGGAGCTGACAGGTTAACAGGATCCAGGCCTGCAAGTCTGTTGAGAGAAATGAGGTTTTACCCTGGGGCCAGTGGGTGGGGAGTCTTTGAAAGACTTTTATTTTTTATTTTTTATTTTTTTACATTTTTATTTATTTTTGGGACAGAGAGAGACAGAGCATGAACAGGGGAGGGGCAGAGAGAGAGGGAGACACAGAATAGGAAACAGGCTCCAGGCTCCGAGCCATCAGCCCAGAGCCTGACGCGGGGCTCGAACTCACGGACGGCGAGATCGTGACCCGGCTGAAGTCGGACGCTTAACCGACTGCGCCACCCAGGCGCCCCTCTTTGAAAGACTTTTAAGTAGTGGAAGGACCAGACCGGATTTGCATTTTAGAATCTTCTCTGTGGCTGAAGGGCTAAGGGTGTGTGGGGAGGGGGAGTGGAGATTCCAGATAGGAAACAGACCTTTTTCCAAAGAAGGCTCTGGAAGGAACTCCAGTGGTGATCTTGGTGTCGGGAGCAAGGGAGAGAGTTTAGTGAATTAAGGAGGATCTGGTAAAAGAATGGTTATAAACATCCTTGCATCATCACATATTCCTTTTTTTTTTTCTTTAATTCTCTAGAGATGATAAATAGCCAAGGATTTAAATGAGGGATAGTTGAAGCTGGAAAACTAGACTCATTGAAAGCAAAGGGAGTCAGTATCATCAAGGATATTAGGTCATAGAACCAGGAAGAGGCCTTTTAGGCTGAGAACTCTGAAACCCCATTTCTTTTTTCTTTTCTTTTCTTTTCTCTTCTTTTCTCTTCTTTTCTTTTCTTTTTCTCTTCTCTTCTTTTCTTTTCTTTTCTCTTTTCTTATTTTCCTTTCTTTTCTTCTTCTTTTTTTAATGTTCACCCATTTATTTTGGGGGGTGAGGGGAAGAGGGAAAGAGGGAGAGAGAGAGTCCAAGCTGAGTCTGCACTGACAGTGTGGATGTGGGGCTCAAACCTTGGGATCATGACCTGAGCTGAAATCAAGAGTCAGACACTTAACTGACTGAGCCACCCGGGCCCCCAGAAAGCCATTTTTCTGAAGCTAAGACTTGGTCTTTTATGTGCTTGTCTGGAAACAAGGGTGGGTAAACACTGAACCACAGAAAAGAAAACCTCGTGATTTGATATGACCTGGTCTCTGTCTGCCATGTCCCTTCCTGTGCCTCTGACCTTCTCTGAACTGCCCTGCTGCCTGTAGGCCCCTGAGCTGAGAGACAGCTCTCACTACTCGGTCAGCACCTCCTCAGGCTGCCTGTACATCCTGGAGGACCTCGCAGGGTTCTTGACCAATTCACAGGGAATCCGTATCTCTATGTGTAAAGACTTCCTGATACGCATAGATACTAACGGTGACTTGGTAGATATTTAACTCATGTGAACTTGAGTTAGAACTTGAGTTCTAAATTAAAAATAAGTTAGAATTCTTATTCACTATATTGAATTTTGGGATTACTGCATTTAAAGGCACATGTACAGCACAGCAGATTATATATTAATATAACTTTTTCAGTTATTTTCAAAGCTATGTTTCTTTTTTTTAAATTTTTTTTAACATTTATTCATTTTTGAGAGTGAGAGAGACAGCATGAACAGGGGAGGGGCAGAGAGAGAGAGGGAGACACAGAATCCAAAGCAGGCTCCAGGCTCCGAGCTGTGAGCACAGAGCCTGACGCGGGGCTGGAACTCGTGAAGATCATGACCTGAGCTGAAGTCACACGCGCAATCTACTGAGCCACCCAGGTGTCCTTCAAAGGTATGTTTCTGATAATATTTTAAAGCGCTTATAAAGTTTGTGTTTTATGAGGCTGGAAATATAAAGCGTAGTCTGAAATTTCATTGCGACTTTTTTTAATATTCACTCTTAACATTGATTTCGGTTGATGAAACGGACATTGTCAAAATTCACACTTTATACTGTTTTAGGGCAGATGTGAACTAATACATATATACTTGATAATAAATGGATTTTCTCATACTGATTACTTAAAACGACCTTTATGGTGGGTGAGATGGGTCTCATGCCTGTATTCCAGCAAAGAAACTAATGCATGACAAAATGAAGGCACTTGTCTGGTGCACAGCGCTGTTTCTGGAAGAAGGGGAAACACAAATTTAGGATCTAAACCCTACTGTGCCCTGCTGCCTGTGGGAAGAGACTGACCTCGAATTTCTGCTACTTAAATACTCGGGGTTACGAATGGTGTCCAAGCCTGTTGGTATTCAAAACAGTTCCACTTGATTTCTTCCTGAAATGAAAGCAATTACATATAGTATCTAGTTTACCAATAAGTGTAACAAATAATAGTGTTTATAAAATGTTTATAAGATATATTCCAAAGAGCAAATTTGTAAGCATTAATTTTTTTAAGTTTATTTATTTTGAGAGAGAGAGAGAGAGTGAGAAAATGAGCGAGGGAGAGACTAAAGGAGAGGGAGAGAGAGAATCCCAAGCAGGCTCTGCATTCAAGCACGCCTGGGGGCTTGAACTCACGACCGTGAGGTCATGACCTGAGCCGAAATCAAGAGTCAGATGCTTAACCAACTGAGCCACGCAGGCGCCCCAACACTTTTTTTTTTTAAATGAACTCTTTTGTCCCCATCATTTCACTCTATTTGTTAACTTTATTCTAGGAGTCCTTGGAGTGATGTTCAGAGCACTGTGCGTTTTTTCTGAATGCTAAATTTTAAATAGGTAATTAGAGAGCAGTTAGGGTCTATGTGGAAAAGTAGTGAGTGGGGATGTGGGTTAGTGTCAATCAGGAATGTGCTTATCAGCCTTTTGAACTACGATTTTATTCTAATTCTAAATTCTAATCTTGCCCAGTGCAGAGCCCAGCATGGGGCTTGAACTCATGACCATGAGATCAAGACCTGAGCTGAGATCAAGAGGCTGATGCTTCCCTGACTGAGCCACCAAGACACCCCCTAAATTCTAATCTTGATAGTGATAAGTTACTGAAGGACGTAAAGTAAGAGCAATGATGTTATATGATATGTAGGGCTGCTAAAGTAACCAGGGAAAGGTGTTGCTGTTTGAACCAAGCAGCGATGCGGGAGAGGGGAAGGGAAGGACACAGGGAAAAAGGGGACAGATGATTGAGATAGTTATTCCCATGAGAATATCTACTTAAAAAATTGGTGTAGCTGTTCCCTAGAAACTCAGAGCAGGCAGGGCATCATATGTCAGAGTCATCAACATTGTCTCCAAATATCAATATGGCTTCTTTCTTTGCTTTATTAAATTTCTAGTCAGATTTCACAGTGTCAGAGAAGACTCTTGAACACCACCGATGGAGACGTTGGTTGTTCATGGGACACCCGTGAGCTCCCCTCGATTTCTCAGCCCTGTTACAGTAGGAGGGACCGTGATGCTGGCCTGGCCAATTGGATATGGACACTTAAGGGCCACGCATGACCCTCCCGTGGGTGTTCACCCCTGCAGCAGCTGCGGGGGACTGTGGAGATGTCCCATCCCAGACGGTACAGCCTCGATTTATCTGTGTCCCTGAATACTTGGTAGAGTAGAGCCCATTGCTAACCTGTCGTAGACAGATATTGCGAATAAGAAATAAACTGTCATGCTAAGCTACTGAGTTTCAGGGGTCAATTTGTTACCACAACATAGTTTATGCTATTTGTGACTACAACATGGTATTTGTTACCACAACATAGTTTATACTGTTGAAAACTTTTTTTGTTTTGTATTGAGAGCTTTGTATTTTTTTAAGATGATGAACATAAAGTATTATTTGGCAGAAATGTCTTTATTAGAATCCCGAGTTTGTGGAAAGGATGTAGCACCACATATGAAGAGTAGTATAGGAGAGTCATCTGGCCAGATGTAATCTTCCTCAAACTGAACTGAGGACCTTAAGGGAGATTCATGCAGAGATGTGAAACATGGGATTCCTCTTTCTGTTAAGAGCTGTTCCAGGCGTTACTGACTCCGCCTCCTACCTTGTGCCTGCCCCTAACCCCGGAAATTACCTTTATTCCCTTCTACAAGGACTTCCAGCGTAAGAGACTTATGTAAACTTGGATGCATGGGAAGGAACCGAAGACAAAACTCACAGTCATTTTAAGTTGAAAATGTCCAGGTAAACAATATTAAATGATAATTGGGCACTTAGATTTCTGTAGCTCCCTGCGGCCGTCCCAACAGCATCCTATTTGAAGATTCTGCAGAAGGCACTGCTCTAAGGTTCATTGGAAGTGACTGACTGAACCGTGAATGTGGTCGGAACACAGCATTTGTGGATCAAGAAAACAGCTAGCAAGGACTTTGATTCTCCCCTTCTATGTGACAACAATTTTTTTTTGTTACGTTTTAAAACGGTATGAATTGTAAGTTGCATATTTTTATTTGGAAAATAGATTCAAAAATTTTTTTAATGTTTTCTTTTCCTTTCTTTTCTTTTCTTTTCTTTTCTTTTCTTTTTTTTTTTTAGAGAGAGACAGAGTGCAAGTGGAGGAGGGGCAGAGAGAGAGGGAGACACAGAATCCGAAGCAGGCCCCAGGCTCTGAGCTGTCAGCACAGAGCCCAACGCTGGTCTCGAACCTATGAGCAGTGAGATCATGACCTGAACTGAAATTGGAGGCTTAACTGACGGAGCCACCCAGGCGCCCCTGGAAAATACAAATTTTAGTTCAAACATGACCTATTTTTCTGAATGGGAATACAAACTTTAAATTGACAGTGTCTTTCCTTTTTGTTATTTTAAACACCAATGAATGAATCAAGAAAACAATGCTTATTACATGATTATTACCCATTATTACATGGTTATAGTCTTGTGAAAGGGGTGTTAAGTGACATGCTCTAGGGAGCAGATATGCTAGATTTTTGGCTGAGAAGTTTGGGGGAGGAGGAAGCGAGTGAGCCTGAGGAGAATGGCGGGTTAGATTGAAGGACTGATACACTGGAGAGCAATGGAGTGTTGCTGGGGATGTAGGGTCTGTGGGTCCATCACTGTCTGTAGCTGAAGTAGGAGGCATGCGGGGAAGTGTTTGTGGGAGTTGACAACCTGCAGGCCATAAGGGCTGACAAGCAGTTTCCGTGGGTTCGCGGGCACAGAGCTCAGCTAGAGTGGTTCTAAGAGGGATGCAGTGGAAGAACGGGGGGTCCCCTGTTCCTGACCTACAGTAGGCTCAAGTACAGGAAGTCAAGTTCAAAACACTGCAAGTCAATAAACAGAGCTTGATAAAAGAATAACAAAATACACAAAGTAGAAGGAAAGAAATAAGAGGAAAAATTACACGAGGAGACTAGAAAAAAAATGAGGTTAATCCAAACACCCAAGTCTATGTTCTTTGAAATGATCGATGAAGGCATGAAACAAATGAGCAGGAAGTATGTTTGAAAAGGGACACAGAGGTATAGATACAAGAATTTTAACATTTTTAGGTTTATTGATTTATTTTGAGAGAGAGAGAGAGAGAGAGAGAGAGGCAGGCTCCGTGCTGTCAGCACCCAGCTGGATGTGGGGCTTGATCTCATGCACATGACCAGAGCCGAAACCAAGAGTCAGGTGCTTAACCACCTGAGCCACCCAGGCGCCCCAATTCAGGAACTTTTTTAAATCTGAAAGAATATACATTGTTAGATATGATCATTCGGTCCCATTTCTACAGGTTCGCGATCTACAGGGAAAATCTTGCTGTCTGGATCAGAAAACTTAGGAGCCCCGCCTTGGAGAGGCAGCAAGTCATGGCGGTAAAAAGCATAGGCTCTGGAGCACAGTGTGTGGACATACACCTCAGACTGGCTCCTTCCCTCAGAACCATAAAAGCAAATAACACAAATGTGTTTGAATTACTTCAACTAATATGGTAAGGTCCCCACTCGAATAGGGACATTAACACAAACACTTACACGAGTCCTGTTACGAATATATACTGATGTTAAATCAATCCCAGATTTTCATCTGGCGTTTACTTAATGCTAGCATGATCCAAATGCTGTCTTTGATGTCCGTAGATTTTGATGGCTAGAGGATTTGATGGGTTTTCTTAGGATAGGAAATATCTTCAAAGAATTTACCAGAGCAAGACAACATCGAAGTAGACGCGTTTCTGTCTGAGCAGTCTATCCTTAGCATTCCATCAGTGTGATCGCATCGGTGTGATCAGCGGCAAGGCCAAAGAAGAAAAGGCCCAGCCCGGATTCTAGAAGGGGGTGCAGCTGCTGATGTTAGTCTGGTCTACCCAGTTCACCAACGCCTCTAATCAAAGGAGTTAAAATACTGTGCCAACAGTTTATGTTGAAAACAAACAAAAACAGCCCCCCATGTCGGGAACTGATCTGAAGTTCGCAGTTAGACCCCAGTGTTGTCACAAGCTAGTCTGACGTCCAAGTCTAGATTGTTGTGTTCTCCCCTGGACGTGAACTGTCACAGAGTATCAACAAGGTCACTGTGCGACACAAAGCACCAAACACCGCTCTCACTTACTCAAGGGGTGCTGATGACTCTGCTATTTATAGCTTTTATTTAATTTGGTTTAATTTGATTTAATTTAATTTTATATCATCCCTATCGATAAGATTTGTGGGGACACCCAACTGTAGAATCACCCCAGCTCTGTGACACCATCCAGTTGAGGGCAAACCTTGCTTCCTTAGATGTTCCACCAAATGCCCCAACCAAAGCCTCAATCCTGTAAGTAGTTATTGCTTATATCCTCTCACTGAAAGATCCCCATAGCTCCCTATGATGTACATTCTGCCTCGTTACAAGGAGTAATGAATTGAACCAGTTTATATACAGGTGTATTTCTAGTGAGTTTTGGCTAAAGGACATTGGCGATGTATATTGTCTACTAACTCTTTACAGCAGTTCCGTGAATGGTTATTATTCTCCAGATGAGGAATCTTAAGCTCAGAATGCTTAAGAATCTTGAGCAAGTTCATGGGGAGAGTAAATGGCACAGTCAGGCTTCAGTTAGGTCTGCCGTGCTCCTAATACTATCGTCTTTCAGACGTAAGATTTCAAAATCGTTACAATACATGGTATTTTATACCTGAAAACTATGGAATACTATATGTAAATTATAATACAAAATAAAGTAAGCACCCATGAAGTCACTATCCAACTTACAAACAGGGAGAACTGTTAGGTCTATCACTGTTTTGAGGCTCTTATCTCATGCCTTTTTGTCATCCCCAGAGGAAACCAGTAATCTGAGAATTATATTTATCATGATTTCCCCTCATTTGTCTCTTTCTTAATTTTGAAAGCATTTAAAATTTACAGAAAAATTGCAGGTACAGTTCAAAGAAGTTTCTTCTGAATCATTTGAGAATGTTACCAACCTGATTCCCCATTCCTGTGTATTGCCTACAAACAAGAAAATTCTCCTGCCTCACTGCAATGCAGCCATCAAAATCATGAACTTAATGTTGATGCATTGCTACCTTCTAATGCTCAATCTCCATTCAATCTTTATAAATTGTTCGGGTAATGACCTTTCTAGTGAAAGGGATCAGTTCAGAATGTTACACTGCCCTCGATTGTCATGACTCTTTAGTCTGTCTTGGTCTGATATATTTCCAGAGTCTTTCCATGACTTTCATGATGACAGTTTGGAAGACTGCAGACCAGTTATTTTGTAGATCCTTCCTCAATTTCAGGTGGACGTTTCCTTGAGGTTAAATTCAAGTTACGTATCCTTGACAGAAATGTCACAAAATGATTACTGTATTCTCACTGCATTCTATCAGGTCGCGAGCAATTTCAGTTTGTTCCAGTAATGATGATCTTCGCTTTGATGGCTTGATTAAGGTGGAGATCAAGTAATCAGGCTTCCACTGCAAAGTTACTATATTCCCCCCCTTGCAATAAGCACTTTGTGGTGAGGTTCTCTGAAACTATGCATATATCACCATCATTCTTTCCACCCTTCTTTCCTTTTTGGACCGGGATGTTCCAAACTCATCTCGTACTGGTTCCCCACCCCTGCCTAGGTGCTAGCCATTTCTCCAGGGAGCCCCAGTCTCTTTTAGCGAAGCATAATGATATTCTAAACCAGAACCTGCTATTGGCCTGTCACTGTTCCCAGGTTCGTATCCCTTCTTCTGATGTTCAGCCTCTGATATACCAAACCCATCTATGCCCACTTCCGCCTTGGGTCCTGGTGTCTCAAGCCAGCTGATTGTGCACATGAACTTTCTCCTCTCTCCTCAACCTTTCACACTTCTCGTTAGGCTGACCCCTTCCTTGTGTGGATGTCTCTGCTCGCCTAGGGTTTTGATACACCAAGCCAAGCTACTGTCAAGGGCACTCTCCTCACCCGACTAGGGCTCCATCATTCTGCAGCACCTTGGATGCTTTCCGGGAAAGGATCCCTCACACAGGCTTCCCTGCAAGTTCATGTTCCTCGCCACAAGGCTCTTCCGTGCTCTTGCCTGTTACAGTTATTTAATTCATTTTTACTGCTGTATGTATTCCAAGGTGGTAATGCATCCAAATCTAAGTATCTTTTCAATATTATCATAGGAAAACTTTACTTTTTTTTTTTTTTTTTTTAAGAGTATCAGCTCTTCTTGGGTCTTTGAATTCAATACACAGTTTTGAATTATCTTGTCAGGTTTCTCCAAAAATGCTTTCGGGATCTTGCTTGTTAGTATACGACTCAATGAATCAATTTTCGGAGAACTGAATCTTTCTCGTTTTATAGCTTTCTGTCCTTGAACAGGTTATAGCTCACCACTTATCCAGGGCCTTATGGTCTCCCAGTAAAGTTGTATATTTTCTTCATATAGGTTTTGCACATCTTTTGCTAATTTATTTTTAGATTTAAATCTCTCCCGTCACTTTTGAAAATTGTGTCTTTTGAAAAGTTACATTTTCTAAAACGTAATTACTGGTGTATATAAATATGATTGACTTTTCTGAATGAATCTTGTATATCTAGCAAACTTGCTCATCAATTCTAGTACCTCATCTATAGATTATTTAAGCTTAGACCATAGAAAAACATTGTATATAAATATGCATTATATTCCTTTCTTACCAATATGGATATACATTATATTTCTTGAATTGTTTGTAATCTTAGAGCATTGTGTATAGCTCCAGGATGATAATGAATGTCAAATAGTAGTAGTAGGTATGCGTGTCTTATTTTGTGTTGTTTTCTTTTGTTTTCTAAAGTTTATTTATTTATTTTGAGAGAGAGAGCATGAGTCTGCGAGGGCAAAGAGAGACAATCCCAAGCAGGCTCCTCGCTGTCAGAACAGAGCCCAGCGTGGGGCTCGAACCGATGAGCCGTGAGATCGTGACCTGAGCTGAAGTGGGACGCTTAACCAACTGAGCCACCCAGGTGCCCCTACAGATCTTATTTCTGATTTGAAATGTTTCTAATGTTATACCATGAAGAATGATGTTTTCAATAAATACTTGATACATTTTATGAGGTAAGTAGATTGCAATCAGTTCCTCGATTTCTCAAATTATACATTTTAACACGTTATGCATAGGTATAGAATACTATTTTACTAATCTGTTGAAATAAACAAGTTTTTTCTCCTTTGAATCAGTTCATGTGGGAATGACGTTTATAGATATTCCTACTTATAAATTTGCATTCTAACTAAAAAATTCAGTTTATTTCTTATGTTTTTTTTTTTTTTGTAACAGATTCTAGGACTTACTTTGATAAATTTTGTATTGAATGTTTGTATCTTTATTCCAGAAGGACCTGATTTTTTTTTATCATGCTATTCTTGCCAATTATCAAGTTTATTGCCTAGTATACGACCTGATTTGGGGACTGCAACCTGTTATTTAAATTTGCGGAAGGGTTTGTATGCTATTTGAATGATCTATTCTCTGAAATTTTGGTAGAACTCACCATAAAATCATCTCTGCCTGGTATTATTTTATTTATGGAAATACTTGGAACAACTGACCTAGTTTTTATGTTATTTTTTTTAATGATTATGTAGCCATTCAGGCTCTCTGTTTTGTTTTGTCTTTTAAGTTAACTGTGGTATGTAATTGTGCAGAAAAGTTGCCATCGCAGTCTTGAGATTGCTATCCTGACAAAGGCTAGCTTGCCCGACTGATCCTTGGCCTGCATCTGGGAACAAGGATTTGGGGAGAGTTTCCCTCATTCCCCAAACTGTTTGGAGTGGCCCATTGTGCCTCAGCTGTTTGTAGAAACAGTGTGGTTCCAGTTGCACACCTGCTTTCCTTCTGGGAGGCTGGAATTTGGGTCACGCTGGGCAGAGTGCTTACATGACAAGCGGCCTTTGCAAACCCTGGGCACGGGGTCTCTCCTGAGCCTGTCTGGTGGACAGCACTTGGCTCATGTTGTCACAGCCCATTCCTAGAGGAATGAACTGTGTCTTGTGTGGCTCCACTGGGAGAGGACTCTTGGAAGCTTGTGCCCTGCCCTCTGCTGAGTTTGCCGAAATAAACCCTCGCCAGGAATATGGCTAGGTGCTGAGTCCTATGAGTCCTTGTAGCAAATTGTCAGACCTGAGGGGGTCTTGGGGCCCCCAGAACAGTAATAGCTTTCTAGAAACGTTTCCATTCAATCCAGTTTCTTGTTTACTGTTATACGACTATTCATGGCACTCGTATACTATCTTTCTAATTCCTCTTTTATATATAAATGGTGTTCCTTTTGTATTAAATGTTTCATAGTTAATGTTATTTATTTGGGCCTTTAAAAAAATTGTTCCTAATTAGTCTACAACAGTTTGTTCATTCCTTAGTCTTTTTAAAGAACTTCTTTGGGCTTTGTTGAGACTCTCTATGGTGTCTGTGTTTCCCATTATATTGCTATTTGCTCAAATCCTCATTATCTTCCCTTTTCTTTGGTTTTATCCTTCTGGGTTTTTTTGTTTTTGTTTTTGTTTTTGTTTTTTATCTAGCTTAGAGACTTACACTTAACTCATTATCAGCTTTTTCTTTTCTAGCAGGAATATTTTAAACTATACATTTGCCTCTAAGTATTCCTTGTAGTGTTTTCCACCAGTTTTGATTTGTGATATTTTTATTACTGTTGAGTTAATTAAATTTGCATTAGTATTTTTTCCTGGATGCAGTAAGTATTTAGAAGTGTATATTTTAGTGTCTACTGTATACAATATAGTATATATACAATACCACTTCTCTGAAATTTTATGTAATCTAGTTGTTAACTTTTTTTTAAGTTTTAAGTGTGTTCATGAATATTCATTCACTAGTAGTCAAGGGATGGTTCTGTATATACCTATTAACTCAAAGATTAAGTATGTTTTTGAAATGTGTAGTTTGTCTAGTTTTTGGACTACTTAACCTATAAGTATTAAAATACATATTCCATTTCCTTCTGTAATGGGGTGTGTGTATGCGTATGTGTGTGTGTGTGTGTGTGTGTGTGTGTGTGTATACACAGATGTAGTTTGAGTCCAGAACTTTATCCTCTGAGAACATCAGTGATACCGGATTGGCCGTCAGGGAAACACTGCGTTTTACATTTGTTCACTCGCCCACATACTCACTCTTCTAAAGTTTAGGCTCACTTTTTTCCTTTCCCCCCCAAAAATGGGAATGGTCATGACAGGGAACTTCTCTTTTACTTATGGCAAGTTTAGTGGGATAGATTGAACTTTTGGTCCCAGTTCTTTACTCTGGAGAATGGCCTCACGGTAGGTCAAGTGCACTTCCACACTCTTTGACTTTGGGCTCGGCCACATGACTCGCTTTGGGAGCAGTGCTGATGCATTGGAGGTCGGATTATACTTGTGTGGTCAACCTCGCCCTCTTGAGTTCCAATGATGTGTCATGAGAAAAATACACACACCCTAGGTACCCATTGCCCCTTCAGCCTGGACCCCAGAATGAGAGTCATGTCCCAGACCAGTGGCTAGGAGCAGAATCTGGTCCAAGGAATACCAGAGATGTGGGAAGTGAAGTTGAACCTTACTTACCTCAGCCTAGATCTTATGACCAAGAACCTGGAGTCCAGTCTTCCATGGCCAAGGTGAGAACAACTCATGGATCCGTGAACATGAAAATAAAGAAGTCTCTTAAGCCACCGAAACTGGGGTGGTTTGTTAAATAGTGCCATTGTGCACGTACCTGGCTAATATACCCAGCAAATCATTAAAACTGTATTTTATCTCGGGCACAGATCTTTCGGCAAGGAAGGAGACTTTCTGTTACCTGATCCTGCTTTCCTGCAATGATGTATGCTCCTTCATTAATATAACAACAGGGTTGGCTGGAAAGGCCATCACCTACACATCAAATTATGTAATAAACTGCTTATTAATAATTTGCATTGTTACATATCTAGAAAATTGTAAATAACACAGAACACGGGTTCAGTATGCTTCTGGTATTGACCACCAACTAAGCGCAGCCTGACCAGGTGTTAGATGCTGTCTTTGGTCGTGACAATAATCACCCCAGGTGCTGCAAAAGACCAGGATTCTCACGACAGGGGGCATTCTGCTTAGTATGGGTCAGTTTTAGCAATCCAACTATCCCTGCCAGAGACTGGTTTGGAAATGGACATTTGTCCTAGTTCTTGCCTATGACATAGTAACTGAACATTTGCTGAACATCCTCATGTACCAGACACTGTGCTAAAGACGTTTCATGGATTATCCTCCCTCCCAAAGCAACTCTTTGAGATTGGCACTAATCTTAGACCATTGTCCTGGGTTATTTAGCAGTAAATGGCAGAGATAGGAAATAAACCTGGGTTACTTTCAGGGTCTGCCCCGGTGATCGTGAACTTTTTTTGCTCTATCCATTCCTTCATTCACTCAGGCAGCAGACACACCCATAAAGATGCTTCCTGCCAACGTACGTGCGATAGAAATAGAGGGGAGAGTAAAACACAAAGTCCCCAACTTCCTGAAATTTACATCTTAGAAAAACGTGTTAATGAGCAAACAAGTTGTGTGTATAATATAAAGATGGATGAGAGAGAGAGAGAGAAACTGGGGGTGATGAGTTGGAGCTTGTCTTCAATAGCATTGTCAAGAGAGATTTCTGAGTTCTCTGAGTCGATGCCATTTGAGCGAAGGTTAGAGTAAGAGAGTGAGCCTTGTCAAGACTTTAAGGTGAAACATTACAGAGATATGCTGTGCTGTTTGCTTCCTAGCATCGGATGATATTCATAATTATGGAGACTTTGAACCCTGCATATACTACTACTGTATATTCTGTTTCTCTATCACTTTTTGATGCGGCTGGTGATTGCACACAGTTCTCTTTAAGCGCGTTGCCGATTCCTGTACATCTGTGACTGCTGGTTGAGGTTTTGTGAGCCACTGTGACTTCTTGGAGAAGATTGTCTTCCTGTCTGAGGCACGATTTGAACACTCTCCGGTCCTTTTTATTCCAAGTCCGAAACTAATGCCAGAAAGAAAATGCACACTCACACACATTTTTCTTAAAATTCTAGGCCCTCTGTTAAACAGTTTTTGTAAATTATCTCCTTTATTCCTCACAAACACCCTATGATGCATCTAGTATGAAAACTCTGAGATTTGGCTCTTTTCTCTCACCATTAGACAGGACTCCAGCCATACAGCAGTGACTAAAAGGCATCTCCTGTCTTTGGCTTTTTTTCTTGCGGTGTTCATGATTGCTCCATGGGTTTTAGGGATGGCTGGCACATTTATTACGGATGTCTTTTAGAATGATGTGAAGCAGACATGCTTAGGAAAGATTTGGGTTTGGGAGGACAGTGTTTTGGCGAAATTAGTACTTACCTCCACCAGTCTCAGGGTACATGGATGGCAACCGCCCAGAAGAATTCGTGTATTGAGAATGCCAAACTTACAAAGAGCAGGGTGGTAGCAGGAAGGAAGCCTGGGCAAACACAGGCTTCCAGGTCTTTCTACGGAACACGAGGCATGGGAAAAGAGCATCCTTCCCGGGAAGTCAGCCTTCTGGTGTTGGTGTGTTCCAGAAGATCACATCCAGGGATAAAATCCCAGCATTTTGTTTTCTTGTGGATTACCGTCTGAGCTAAGATTTTTCTTCTAAATTTTCTTAAGGCCATAAAATTTTCTTCAAATTTCTTTTATTTCTTTCAGTTATAGTCTCATTTAGTTTTGTGACAGCACTGGTTGTTTTTATCCTAAAGAAAAAGTGTTTTTTTTTAAAATATGTCTTTCTCATCCATGTTTGCATTTGGGGAGGATACTTTTTTTCTTTTATCATCATGACCATTATGAAGTGGCCACGTAGACATAACTGGCAAACCCCATAAATAACAGTGTCTTCCTTAATGCAATGTTGCAGGTTTGAATTTTATTCTCTTTGCTGACTTCCTAGAGATGTTTGAGCAAACAGTAAATTCATTTAGCATGGGTAGGTAGATATATGTGCTGTCACAGAACCTTCTCACCCAGTAAATTGCGACACTTAAATTAAAGACTTAATTCCACTCCCTTTACCTAATTGACCTTGATAACTCACGGTAATGGCAAATGATAGAGGTATCGGTAGTGATTAAGTTTAAGATATGGATCAGTTTGAAATAACTTAATTCAGTTTCAGGTAATGGTAAGAGAGAGCCTCACACGTGGAATCACATGACCTGTTTTCACATCCTGGCTGATAAATGCTCACCCCTTCTGGGGCATCGGGCAGGAATATTTTTCCAAGTCTGTAGGTTTCAGCATTCTCGTTTGTGAAATAAATCCTCAGCCTTTTTTCTGGCTACGAAAAGCCTCACTCAGTGACTCAGCAGCCCTGTTACAGTCATACCCACATCCTGCCAAAAATCATTCGAGGACACCTTTGAAAGGTAGGTGAGAAACCAATACCATAGGTTGTCTTCAGGGAGAGGAATGTCAAGACTGGGAGGTAAGAGCGGACGGGCGGTTTTTCACCGCATCCCGTAAAACTTATCAATTTTGTCCACCTAAATTTACTACCTGCTATGGCAAATAAGTAAAAAGCAAAATTATAAATAAGGAAAGTGACCTGAGAGGGGAAAAAAAAATCTTCCGTTGTGCTCTATGCTATGGTTGCAGTGACTGGAAAAACACTTTACCAAAGCCCTAAGGGAAGAAAAAATCATTAGATTTTTCATTTTTTTTCCCCTTTACTACTCTCCAGTAGGGAGAAAGTGCTAATGAGTAACACAATAGCCAGAAGGAAGACGAGAAAAGTTGAATAATACATATTAAGCCTCTCAGCATTGGAGACTTGCCTCTCTTCAATATTTACTTGATCTGTATTTTGTATTTCAGCTGAGAACACTGGTAACTCTACAGCTAACACTTGAGATGCTGACATTTCGCACACACCTCGCGAAGACGTTCCATAAAACCTTCGCTTCCTCGGGTGTCACTGTGCTTTAACTGGACAGTCACTTCATGCCAGGCACTGTTCTACCTTCTGTTAGGTAAAGACACTTGAAAACATTTATTTATTTTTACAAAGATTTAAGGCATAAAATGACGCAATTGTCTTCAGGTCCTGGGAAGCAAAATCCAATGCAACACTAACATTTTTATTGCTTGAGGAAATAGACCACATTTGTAGGCATTTTGTGGTTTTCAACAAGTAATCATGGTTTGTTTGTTTTTTTTTTTCAAAGTATTTTGGAGGAAAGTGGTGTTTGCGCACTCTTTTGTGGAATTGACAGATGGTGATATTGACTGTGCACAGTATCTACTCTGGTCATTACTTATTCTGGCACAGAGGCATGGAAATGTTTTGTTTTGTTAAGGCTAATTAATCTGTACTGATACTCACAGAAGTGGATATAGAAGAATCATATTTTAAAATGCACTTTAATTCTGGAAAAAATATCTTTTGCTATGGACGGTTAAACATATGTTTATGTAATATAAAGAGTACAAAAGTTATAATACATGAATTACTCCATGAATTTTTCTTGCTTTGTCCTTTGTATTTCTTGAAATTTTTAGGTGACGTACAATATTATAATAGTTTCCAATTCATAACGTGGCGGCTTGACATTTGTATATATTACAAAATACCGTGTAGTTATTGTCTCTCACCGTACAAAGTTACTACAACATTATTCACCGCATTCCCTCTGCTGTACTTTTCATCCTCATGACTTATTTATTTTATAACAGGAATATCTATTGTAAAAATATTCCTGAATATTAATATTTGTCTTTTACCAGTGTTTTCATTGACGTTCTTACTTTATTTTGTTATTATGATTATGTTTTATGTAATTTATTGTCAAGTTGGCTAACATACTGCGTATACAGTGTGCTCTTGGTTTTGGGGGTAGATTCCCATGATTCATTGCTTACATGAAATTTTCTTAATTACGTGTATACTGAGATTTAAACTTCAAAAACCAAAAAGCTTTGTTATGACATACAAATTGAACTCCATAGGTTTACACCCAGACCCTCTGCAATCTCAATACCTCCCACTATTTTCTGAAAGTCACAAATCCACCCCACCTTTGGGAGAGGAACAAAGTATGAGCATCTAGTTCAGACCCAGACAAGACAAAGTGAACCTTTAGCTTTTAAAGAGTAGATGATCCTAGGTTCACAATTTAGATAAGATTTTTAAAGTATGATTTGAAGATGAGTATTTAGGGAGAAAATCTTAATGAATGCTGTCTCTTCTTTATGACCTTGGCTATCACCCCGGCCCAGCTGGAGATTCTCATTTTAATGAGGCAATATTGTATTTCTGAGCAGCAGGGCCCTGCTTTGAAACAGTTCTGCTCTCTTCTGAAAGCTCAAAGCTGCTTTCATGCAAGTGCTATTGATTAAGAAATTACTCTTTCAAATGAAGACCAAAAAAAAAAAAAAAAGTTCCATAAGGGGCTTAGCATTGAGAAAGTTTAATTTTAAAGGAAAAATTCCTCCCCATCTCCATTCTTCCTGGATGTCCTGACTTTTAAGGCCCCTCCATTGTTCCAAACTTTGTGTCCAGTCACCAATTATTTTTTCTGAATCTGTAATTTGCATTTCATAAAGATAACAGGCAAAGGGCATGCCTGGCTTTCTGAATAATTAATCAAACCTTCCAGTGGTTCATCTCAAAAGGCCAGGAGGGAATACGTATTCACGACAAAAATGGAAGAGTAGGCATGAAACGTACCGAGTTCTCTGTTATTCAGACACTTTCATGGATCACCTAAACTTGGGAGTTTATGTAACCCTAACCCAAGCCCAAACCCTTACCCTAACACTTAACCCCTAACGCCTAACGCCTAACCCCTAATCCGAACCCAAACCCTTATCCTGAGCCTAAATTCTGCTGCATGGTTTCGAGCTTGAATTATAGCTAGCTTTGTATCTGCTTCACAGAAGAGCGGTTTAAGTGTTCTTTTTATAGTGTAATATTCTATTGGTCATATACAAATGGCTGTTTCAAAGAATGGCCCCAACAAATATGACATGAGACCATTTAGATTCCTACTCTACTTTGATATGAACTATTATAGTTAGTTTTAGATTCTAGAAACAAATAAATTATACAGTATTTATTTTTGAAACTTCTACAAGAGAAAACAGTGTATGTTACACATATTACATATATAAAAAATTTCATTCTGGGGCACCTGAGTGGTTCAGTTGGTTAAGTGTCTGACTTGAGCTCAGGTCATGATGTCGAGGTTCACAAGTCCGTGCCCCCGTGTCAGGCTCTGTGCTGACAGCTCGGAGCCTGGAGCCTGCTTCAGATTCTGTGTCTCCCTCTCTCTCTGCCCCTCCCCAGCTCATGCTTTCTCTCTCTCTCTCTCTCTCTCTCTCTCTCTCTCTCAAAAATAAACATTAAAGGGGTGCCTGGGTGGCTCAGTCGGTTGGGCGTCCGACTTCAGCTCAGGCCATGATCTCACAGTCCGTGAGTTCGAGCCCCGCGTCGGGCTCTGGGCTGACAGCTCAGAGCCTGGAGCCTGTTTCAGATTCTGTGTCTCCCTCTCTCTGACCCTCCCCCGTTCATGCTCTGTCTGTCTCTGTCTCAAAAATAAATAAACGTTAAAAAAATTTAAAAAAAATAAACATTAAAAAATTTTGATTCCATTCTAACTTTGAAACATCCTTGAAATATGTTTGTCAAATTGTCTCTACTCCTTCTTTAATGTAAGGGTGATCCAAATGAAAATTAAGAAGTTTAATTCTCCTTCTTGGAAATAAGGAGACGTCTCCCCCTATTTTCTTAGATCAATTACTTAAGAAATCATATAACTGCAAGTCCTATCTTTGTCTCTTGGAAAGGCACATAAATCTTTTGAGGATCTAAGTAAGTTTCTTACCAGCTTTCTGACCCTGGACTTTCTCAAGGACCTGGGAGCCACCTCTTGGATGCAATTGTCTAGGAAGAGACGTGTCTACCTCCCAGATTCAGAGCTGGGGTAGGAACCAAATTGATGAGCACCTCACCCCAAGTTGCAAAACCACCTCCTGTCATAAGGAAATGAAAACTTGATTTTTCCTCTGGATAAAGCCAATTAAGTAACAGCTGTGGTCACCCCCAGTACCGAGTATATTTAGGATGAGTTATGTGTGACAAATAGTACTGTGCACTTGAGGGCTAGTTGTTTATCTTGAGAACAAGTATGTCGTTGCCTGTGTCTGCTTGGTTGTACGAAAGGGTGACATTCTTTCTTTGCAGCCTCTTAGCAGATTACCTGTGATGTACATCGTATTGTGGTTTAACAGTACTTCAGTAATAAAACTTTTCCTTCTATGACCTTTAAGAAGACAGCTTTTGTATAGGTTGGAAGATTTATTTTTTAATGTTTATTTATTTTTGAGAGAGAGAGAGAGAGACAGAGACAGAGCGTGAGCAGGGGAGGAGTAGAGAGAGAGGAAGACACAGAATCTGAAGCAGGCTCCAGGCTCCAAGCTGTCAGCACAGAGCCTGATGCAGGGCTCGAACTCACAAACTGTGAGATCATGACCTGAGCCAAAGTCAAGCGCTCAACCAACTGAGCCACCCAGGTGTCCGGGAGATTTTGTTTTTAATTACAGTTTCCGGACATTAACAACAGTGATTCCCCCCCACCACCACCACCACCACCACATACAATTACACAATCCCTACAGAAATCGCCTGCCACAAACCTGGGTAATGAGGGAGGCGGGAGTTTGAGTACTGGGTCCCTGACTCCTGGAGTGGTGACCTTCGTTACCCCTCATGCTCATGTGACAGGGCCGAAGAGAGTGACGATCAGTAAACATGTGTATCCCACCCTGAGACTGTGCACATGTGGCCATGACTTGTCCCGATACCTAGTGGCCACTGGTGGCAAGATGTGTTCCTTCTCTCTGTTTCTGAGACGCTCACACGGAATGAGTTAAATATGAACGATTTTATGTACTTTTTTTTTTTTTAATTTGTTAACTTTTTCCTTCCATGTAACACAATGTCCCCATTTGTTCTCAGTGGCGGTAATAATAATACTAAAAAAAAAGACAAAACAAAGAAGCCCAAATGTTTTGTTTTGTTTTGTTTTGTTTTGGCAAATATATCCCCCTTCTCTGTTTCGCGTGAAATCCCAACGAAAGTCGTCTGTGTGCACCTTCAGGATAAGGGCGATTCCTAATCTGGAACCAGAAATGACAATGTTCCCTGACAGGCAACCTGGACGTGTTAGGATGTGTTAGCCAGGGAGTTTGTCTCTCCCAGAATGGAAGGGAGAGAAATCTTACAAGTCATTATTTTAGGAAGTCTTAGCAAAGCAAGCACAGTCCTTGAGCACAGTGAGAGACTATCTTCCTTTATTCTGTACCAGATTTGTTTTCTTTCTGTTTCTTTCCGCGGAAGTGAATAGGTTGATAGCTCCTTCTCTGGATTCAATTTTAAAGAACTGCGTCCGCTTTTAAACATCTTAAGTCAGGCTCAATCATTAAAGCAGATGCTGACCACTCAGAGGCTGTCAGATGGAAACTACTTAAGGAAAAACTACTCACCCCATGGTGAGCCTAAGTCCTCCAGAGATGGAAATTTCTGGAAATATGTCTGGCACTAACCCCTAATGTGCACCATTAAAATACTAAATAAAAATCATCTGTTTCTCTTAGGTTTGAATTTCACATATCATCAATTCAAAGAGGAGGTTGTTCTGAAATGCGTAGTCAGCTAGGAACGTTTAGGAAGAAATACTTTATCCAGAGAATTCAATTATCTGTCATTTGGCTTTCAAAATACCTGGGTCCTAATAAATCCTAGCGTATATACTCTTAGAAGAATATGGCTGTTTGGAACTCTCTTACCTTTATAGAACCATCTGGTTCCGATTTTCCCATAGAATCTCAACAGAAAAAGAAATCTGAATGCTGTATCAACTCTGAGCCACTCTGCCCTCAAACTTCTGAGAGATGTTATCGAGGGCTTTGGCCCCTTAAAAATAATAGAAAAATGGTTACAAACCCATTCCAGCTCCAAACTACCTCTCAGCAACGTGATATACAAATCTGTCCTTCCGGAAGCCCTGCTTTAGTGTTGCGATTTCGCTTTGGAACACATTTATCAGAGATCATTTCTGATAAAGAGATGAGGTTTAATTTAGATCTGCAGTAAGAGGCTTAAAATTGGTTTTGTTGCCAGGCTCTCGGTTGTATTCTGCTCTGATGAAAAGATGGGAGAATAAAGTGCTGGTACACCTGTCACTTTTTCTTCCAGGGGCCAGAGCTGGTGTGATGGCAATCCCATTCTGTTTGAAGAGCATCGTGCCCCTTCATCAACAGTTGTGAATTCACTCGTCCGTTCCACAAGTCAGCTAGGGATGGGGGTCCCAGGTCTATACTAGTGCAGGGGGTGAGGATACAGCGATGGTATATGCATTGTTGACCTTGATAGTCTAGGGACCTTGAAGTCCAGAGAAGCAGAGCAGTATGTGGGCCTGAGAAAGGGTACGTGGGAGATGGTGCACAGGGTCAAGGGAAGAAAAACAGGCAATAAAGCTACAGGGCACTTGTCAAGTAGAAGGGAGCACCGGGGAGAGGCGGGAGCAACGGATTCCATAGAGAAGGAACTTGCCACATTCAGCAGACAGCAAGGAGGGCTCCTTGGAAGGAAGAGAGGCTGCATAAGGGTTAATAGTCTTAGGGGGCCTGGGTAGCTCAGTCAGTTAGGAGTCCAACGTCGGCTCAGGTCACGATCTCACAGTTTGTGAGTTCGAGCCCCGCGTCGGGCTCTGCGCTGACAGCTCGGAGCCCGGAGCCTGCTTCGGATTCTGTGTCTCCCTCTCTCTCTGCCCCTCCCCCACTCAGCTCTGTCTCTGTCTCTCTCTCTCAAAAATAAATAAACATTAACACATTTTTTAAATATTCAGAAATAGGCAAAGGCCAGACCAGAAGGGCATTATGTGACATTCAAACCCCTATGTCCAGATGATGACTTGTTTCTAGATGTTTGGCAAATAAGAGTGTACGTGTATTAACTTTAGCAATATGCCCTATTCATAGGTGATAATGAATAGTGATAACACCAATCTTTTAAAACGTCTGTAGTCCTTAAGACACTATGTGTGTTTACTATACGTGCATACAGTTGACCCCTCACAGCTAATATTAACGCAGAATCACTGTATACGTATATACGCCCTTACGTTGTGCATAGAGATATTACAAACACTAAATCCACACGAATTTCTTTTCCTTTTCCTTTCTGTTTAAACTAGACATAAGACACTTGCTGTTTGTAAATCTGGGAACACAACACTCTTTTTTTTTTTTTTCTTTTGCCTTTTTTGAAAAGCATGTTCTACGGCTGAATCCTAATTGGGAAACACCACTCATTTCACCTGAGGGCTTCTGATTCGTCTCAAGTCCACTTTCGTAACCACTGCCCTTTGATGGTGCAGCGAACCAGACTTGAGCGAAACGATGACAAGTAGGTCTCTGAGCCTGATTTGTGCTCCCCTGGCAATCCCAGGGCCCTTCCTAGGCAATATCTGATGGTCAACCCCACCGGACAGTGATGTCCCGTCCTGACCATTTGAACCAGCTGGGGGGTTTTTAATATCGCATCGAAAGCAAGAGAGAAAAAGTAAAAGTTTTTTTTTTTTTTTTTCCTTTTTTTGAGAATGATGTTCTGGGAACAGAAATACAGCAATCTGGGGAGACCAGTTAGCAAATGTAACCTCAAGCTCTACCATTGATCATTTCTGACCTGTAGAATCAAGTCTTTGTTAGAAAGCTGGCAGATGGAGTTCTTGAATTATGACTTACTTAAGCTAAGACCTAAAAGAAATTTTTAAAGGCATGGAAGCTAATAGCTCATGTATTGACCTATAGGGTACTGGATCAATGGAATTCACAGCAAATTCACACTGAGCTTGCAAAAGCACATTGTGCTAAACAAGATTCATCCATCTCAATGTCTTGTTTTAAAATTTTTCATCTCAGGGCTCCTGGGCGGCTCAATTGGTTAAACGTCTGACTCTTGGTTTCAGCTCAGGTCCTGGTCTCCCGATTTCATGAGTTCGAACCCCACATAGGGCTGGCTCTTTGCAGACAGTGCAGATCCTGCTTGGGATTCTCTCTCTGTCTCCCTCTCTCGGTCCCTCCCCTACTCATACTGTCTCTGTCTCTCTCTCAAATAAATAAACTTAAAATTTTTTTTTAAATAAAAAAATAAAATGTTTCATCTCTTGAGGTGGCGCCTGGGTGGCTCAGCTGGTTAAGTGTCCAGTTCTTGATTCTGACTCAGGTCCCAGGGTCATGGGATCAAGCCCTGTGTTGGGCTCAGTGTGGAGCATGGTGAAGCATGCTTGGGATTCTCTCTCTCTCTCCCCCTCTCCCCAGCTCGTGGCCTCTCTCTCTCTCTCCAAAAATATTTTTTTCATCTCTCATCATTCAGCTGGCCTTTAATGAATAGCCTGAAATGACTTGGAGGCATAGAGATTGTAAATAATTTTAAAAAATAAAAATAAAAAAACCTAGCTCTTTCCAAAGCTTTATTATAACTACTTATTTCTGATTGTTTAAAATAGATCATCTTGGTCATGCTAACTCTGAGTAAATTCATTAATTCATTTCAAGAATAAAAAAAAATCTAGGGGCGTCCGGGTGGCTCAGTCGGTTGAGCGTCCGACTTTGGCTCAGGTCATGACCTCGTGGTCCATGAGTTCGAGCCCCGCGTCAGACTCTGTGCTGACAGCTCGGAGCCTGGAGCCTGCTTTGGACCCTGTGTCTCCCTCTCTCTCTGCCCCTCCCCCACTGGTGCTCTGTCTCTCTCTCTCCTTCAAAAATAAATAAACATTAACAAAAATTTTTAAAAAAGAACAAAAAAAAAATCTGGAAGACAGTATCACTGCTACTGAGCAGATTGCTTATCACGCTTTTTAAAGATGGAAGAACACCGGACTAATAAGTAACCAGCCACTGATACATTTTGTGTTGTTTTGTTAAAAATTCTATTTTATTTGAGTAACTATTTGAAATCAAGAGATAACCAGCCAGTGATACATTTCGTGTTGTTTTGTTAAAAATTTGATTTTATTTGAGTAACTATTTGAAATCAAAGGTAGGAAGAGGATTTTGATGGAGACATTGGAAATTAAAGCATAATACTCATTTATTATTTCTATAAAAGATCTCCCTTTCTCTTTGAAGTAATGGTGAAGAAGGACACAGTCAGTGACAATCCTTTACAGTTTCAATAATCCTTTACAACTTCCAGAGGCTGTTTAGGAGGGCCAGTTCAGATTCAAGTGTGTAAATGATACATTTTTAATAGTCTTCGATTGGGACTGTGATAATTAGGATGCAGTCAACTGCAGGCAACACGAACCCCAACAAATGGTGGCTGAATCCTAAGGATATGTTGTTTATCTCTCCAAAAGCTAAAGACAGATGGTCCCTATGGTATTAACTCTTCCACAGTGGTAGGACTGTCACTGTTGGTCAGCATCTCCATGATTCTTTGGCTCTCCCTGTCATGATTCCAAGATGGCTGCCATGAAGCTAAGCATGATTTCTCATGTGGACATGTGTGGCAGGAAGCAGCATGGTTGGGTGCTAAGAGATTCTGCTGGTGACTAGGATGGGACGTGAGGCTCCCTGGCCTCTGTGGTTGGTGGCCAGCCAGCCAGGAAGGCATGGGAAAACATGGTGTCCACCATTCCTACAATGTGTGCATATGGAGACTTCTGCAAGGAAGCGTGGTCTGGAAAACATTGAGCACACCACTATAGTGTGAATGGAATCAGTAAGTAGATCCCCAGGACTGTTAAAATAAACATGTTTCATGATTCCCTCTTTCTTCTCTGCTCTGCCTCCTGTTGGTAGGTCCTACTCCATCACTCTCAGAGTATACAATCCTTTTGAAGGATGTTTGATGAATTTTTCTGTCTCCAATATTTCCTGCTTTCTTTCAATGCTTGTTGCAGAAGCTTGGATATTACATGGATGAGGTCTCCCGTCATAGAGGCTGCATTTCCACCCACCTACCCAGGTCAGGGGAGGCCACTAGAGGCGTGGTTCTGGGTGTGTAAAGGCCAGGTGGCAGGATTAACCAGCCCTGAATTGGGGCAACAGATTAGATGCATCATTTGGGAGGAGAAAATGCGTAAGTTCCTCTTGACTGAGGAAGTTGATTTTCAGTGCTCCACAACCCTTTTTTAGGACTTCATTACCTCTTTCCAAGATAATTGTCACAGACTCTTCACCAGTCAGTCTCACCCATCCTTCCTGCCTTCACAGGATATTGCAAACATCTACTGAAATAACATAAGACCGATGATTATCAGATACCTTAAATGGCCTCCCATGTCCACAAGATTAAATCGAACCTCCTTTTCTGGCGGCGATATGCTTTTCCACTCTCTGGCTCCAACATGCAATTTCAGCCTTAGCTCCCATCACATTCCAGACCAGCTGGTCTCACCATCCCCTTCCTGTCACCTGTCATTGTCCATCTGTTCCTCCGTCCTGGTTCCTGGAATGATAGCCACCATGGCCGGATGGAAAAAACCCTTCCCGTCGCATCGCAAGTGGGAAACTGCCCTTTTTTCTAGGTCCAACATGCATTTTCATTTTCAGAGAGTAATATTCTAGGTCCAACATGCATTTTCATTTTTCAGAGAATAGAATCCTAATTCTGGTTTGGGAAATGCTCAACCCCATCCCTCTACCATTTGGATCATGGTTGATCATGGTGAAGCCATTACCCTGCCAACAGGCAGTGTGGGGCCCAAGGCGGACTTGGGGACTCTCCCAAGGGTCTGTTCAGCAGGTGACACCAGGGACAAACTGTGCTCCCCCACTGAGGTGAATCGCCCCAGTGGCAGGTACCCCGATGTGACTGTTGATTTTCCTTTCACTGCGGCTGAGCCCAGCCCCTGGCCGCCTCCAGGCTCACCACCTTTCTGGGCTGGCGGTTTATTCTGTGAGCTGCCTCCCCCTCCACCTGTACAGCAGCTTGTCTTTGTCACATTTATTAGCCAGAGTGGCTTTTCGTGTCGTGTAAGCGAAGGCTCTGATCCCCTGTCTCCAGGCGAGTTCTCGGGGAACTTTCTTTACTGTTCTGGACAGACACGCCTTCCCACTCTGCATGACTTGTGTGTGGCTCCTTCCACTTCCTCAGTGTGGCCCTCATTTGTGCCACATCTCAGTCACTTCTGATCCACAGCAGCTGGTCACCACCATCGCTGCTCCGGAGCTCCCGGCAGAGGGATGAACACGGACAGCTTTTGCCAAGACTCGTGCTTTGATACATTTCCTCACGAGCTCATTTATTTCCTGAAAGCGCGGTGCCTTCACGAAGTGCACGTCAGTACGTCCACGGCTGCTGCGATGGATTACCACAAACTTTGTGGCTTAGAACAACACGCAATAGAGCGCTGAAGTCATGAGTCAGAAATCAGCCTCACTGGGCTAAAAGAAATGTGCCAGGGAGGCTGGTGTCTTCTAGAAGCTCGAGGGGAAAATCATTTCCCTGAATCCTCAGCTTCCGTGGCTGTACTCTCTGTTGCCCGAGCCCTTCTTCACCTCACTCCAACCTCTTGCTCAGTCACTAAGTCTCCTTCTTTCTATTCTGACCTATTAGTCTCCCTTTGACAAGGAGCCTTGTGGTTGTGTTGGACCCACCCGAGAATCCAAACTAATCTCCGTATCTCAAGATCTTTCACTTCATCCAAACTGCCAGGCTCCTTTTAACATGCAAGTTCATCTTCACAAGTTCAGAGATGAACAGGACCTAGTGATCTTTGGGGACCAACGTTCAGCTACCCCATGTGGAGGAGTAGGGCCAGAGGGATTCAGGGGAGGAGAGGGAGTCTGGGATCCAGGGAAACACAGACAGAAACAAAAATCAGACCCCTAGAGCCTGCCACACACACTTCCACTTGCACTCCTTTGACAATAGCTTGGTATCATTGTCATGGCATCCCCGTAAAGTGAGTGCTGTCACTATTATTATTTTACAGATGTCAAAACTCAGTCCCGAAGAGTGTAAGTTGCCTGAGATCGTGGAGCCAGCACTCCACATGGCTTCAATGTGAGTGACTTCTTCTCTGAAGAGTTTTCAGTACTTGTCCTGCTGTTCTGCAAATTATCAAATTCTCTGTCAACAAGGTGAGGCCCCTTGTGAGCAGAGAGTCTGTTATTTATTTTGTAATCCTGTTGCCTAACCCACGTGTACCCATTCATATTGTAAGAAGCGGTTTTCATGTTACTGGCAGGAAGACCACCCATTCTGTCCCCAACAATGGGTTCCCAACCACCCCGTTGTGCAGAAGTCAGATATTAAGGCTGGGGTTATTGCCGCCATCTTGGACCATGAGGCTTAGAACCAAACCCTTGGGCTACAAGGCATCAAACATGAAAGAACATGATGGCAAAGTGCTCTACCAGCCCGGCATCACCTGTTGTAGGGCATTTATATGTGAGAGAAATTGCTGTCTTTTTAAAGCCATTTAATTTGGGTTCTGTCTCCCCAAAGGAGGAGCCTTATCCTCACTGTAATGGAGGATAGGTTAGAAAAGGTGGGTGGGTGATTGAAGGAAATAGGAACTAAGCTGCGAGGTGTTTTTTCGTCATCTGGGAGAGTTCTTATTTTAATGGACTACCAATAATATTTTCACGTTGGGCTCAGAATCAGAGCTTGATGAGATGATTCAGGGACGATGACTTTGGGACCACTTTAGAAGAGGGGTGGTCACATTGGTCACGGGACTGAGGTGCTGGTGCCATAGCACAAGTGAGAGACACGAGGAGCGGGGCCCCCACGGCGTTCATGTGGAGAGAGGACACGGTCCACAACCCAGTAATTTCTGAGGTAGAAACCCAGGACTGAGAGAGGTAAAGGAGAAAGGACAGTCAGCTGTGAAGATGATGGTCACACTGCGGTCAGGAGCCGCCTAGGGTTCCGCAGTGTAGAGATGAGTGACGGGCGTTGGGTAGGCTCTTTTTCTCTCTGTGGGGGCTGTTTGACTGAACCGTGTCCCCTCAAATCCTTCTGTTGAATACCTCAGAATGTGACTCGATTTGGAGATGGAACCTTTCAAGAGGTCATTGAGGTAAAAAGAGGTCACTAGAGTAGACCCAGATTCAATTTGTTGGGCGATCTCGTAAGAGGACATTAGGAGGCAGACACACAAAGAAAGACGAGCATGAGAGGACTCATCTAACTGCAGGCGGAGAAGAGAGGCTTCAGAAGAAGCCAGCCTTGCCCACACCGGGATCTCGCTCAGATTTCCTGCAACCAGACTGTTGAGGATATAAATGCCTGTTGTTTGAGCCACCCTGTCTCCAATCCTCTGTTATGACAGCCCTAGAGCTACACATTGAATGTTTGTGTCCTCCCCCAAAATTCGTATGTTGAAACCAAATATCCACTGTACTGTTATTTGGAGGTGAGGCCTTTGGGAGGTGATGAGACCATGAATAGGATTAATGCCCTTATAAACTGACCCCAGAGAGCACCCTTGCCTGTCTGCCATGGCAGGACACAGTGAAAAGATAAGCCATCCCTGAACCAGGAGTCAAGTCTTCACCAGACACCGAATCTGCGGACCCCTTGACCTTGGACTTCCAGGCTCCAGAACTGTAACAAGTACATTTCTGTTGTTTACGAGCCCCTAGTCTATGGCATTTTGGTACAGCAGCCCAGGCAGATTAAGGGGCCCAACTAACGAATGCAGGGGCATAGTGTGTCCTTTAGAGAAACTCAGTCAAACCCCAATCGTCCCATTGGCTGAACTGGATGCCATTGCAGAGACAGTTTGGGGAAGGTCACTGAAAAGACACAAACTCTGATGGATCTGTGAGCTGGCCCTGGGCACTGGGAGGCTCTTCGTCCCCCGCCCCTAGCTCCGGAATGTGGGTTCCGCTTGCCTTTCCTGCACCCGGAGGCTGCTCCAAGTTCACAACCCTGAGATAATGATGTGGCCTTGAGAACACCTCCCTGCACAGCATACGTGACTGAATCCAGTTAAGATCTCTTCATAAATGTTTGGGGCTTGGGGCTGCCCAAGATAAGCCTCAAATATCAGTTCCCTTTGCTTATTAAACTGTTGCCTGCCATCCTGGAGGGTGTTTCTGTCTTATGTGTCTCCCTGCCCTCTGAGTACAGGGTCCAACTTCAGATTATACCTGGGAAGCCCCCAAGGAACTTGGAAACCAACAGATGAAGACAGACAGCATAGCTCAGTGGTCACTGAGACACAAGGATTTCCCCCGGGTCATGACAAGTGTCCCTGGTTCAGGAACCCAAGGATTTCCAAAACCTTGGTCAGGGCTGGTTCACATTTGGTTTGGGCTTGGCCTGCAGGTAAAATTCCCATAGCTTGTGGGTCTGTACAGGCTTGATGACCAGCAAGTATAAAATACTTTTGTGTGTGTCTTTGTGTATCTCGAAAATAATAATAATCGACAATGCTTGTGATGGAACACAAGTGAAAGAGGCATTGCTCAAAATTGCAATCTATACGAAGCGAGCTTTTAATATTCATTTTTTTTTTAAATTTTTTTTCAACGTTTATTTATTTTTGGGACAGAGAGAGACAGAGCATGAACGGGGGAGGGGCAGAGAGAGAGGGAGACACAGAATCGGAAATAGGCTCCAGGCTCTGAGCCACCAGCCCAGAGCCTGACGCGGGGCTCAAACTCACGGACCGCGAGATCGTGACCTGGCTGAAGTCGGACGCTTAACCGACTGCACCACCCAGGCGCCCCTAAAATTCATATTTTAAATGAATTTTTAAGATGTGTGTGCATAACTGTATAAGACTGTATTTTAAGTTCTCTGCAATGTAGTCCGATTAAGTGGTCTCATGTTACAAGGTCATGAAGGATGTTGTCACATATGTGCATAGCCAAGTTATCTTGAGGTTTTCGTTCTTTTTTTTTCCCTCTCCTTAGGGAGGAGACTTCATAACAATCCTTTGCTCCTTTCATGAGTTCATATGAAAGGATGTAAAGCCATGCTTCCTTAGGCACCATTCTTCCAACAAGGTGGTTGGGGACAGTGTGAATAAGCATGCATTCCAAGCGGTGAGTTACACTTAGCACGTCCAGGGACGGGCACTTCTCTCCTGTGTCATTGGCTATTGGGTAGGAAGCACCAGGAGCAGGGTCTGAATGTGTGTCCTGATCCCAGAAACATCTAGAGGGACTTATTAGGCCTGAGTCCCTTAAGGTTTCCATTTATAGCAATGCAACACAAAGAAATACCCATTCTCTTGACGATAATGCTGACAAACAGAAAATAGGCAACCTCTCAAGTTCTCCCTGGAGTAGCAGAGCGCATCTCCAGACCTTGCTTGTAGGGTGTCTTGTGGTAAGTGACTTAGGCAAATACGCCCAACATCTGGTCCCTTTCTTCCCATTATAGCCTCACGTCTGTCTGTGAAAACCAGTGTCGTAAGCTTGCCAGACATTGGTGGATAAAACAATGGGGAATAAAGCAAAGGGTTCTGCAAAATATCAGCTATAAAGTTTTCAGTGCGGACCCTGTGTCAGACGGCATTCCGAGCACTTTCCATGTGCTTTATTTTCATCAGCCAAGTGAGTATGAGTAGATCCATTTTACAGACGGAGACATGATGACATAATTGGCAAAGGCACATTCCAAGTCAATATGCACCCCCCCCCATATGTCACAGCATCTAAGTGAGAATGGGGTGTTGGGGAATTAAGTGGCTAGTGGATATTGGGCCATCACGATCGAATCATATGTGAATATGTGTTTAATCTTCTCTCTACCAGACTTGGGCCCCATTTTGAGTGACAATTTACCACTTCCCTCTGCACACGTGGTAGGAGCTCAAGGGACCCAGAGAAGGTCAAGCCATATTTAAGGATGAATGATTGTGTGAGTTTTCAATTCTCCTAACACCTCTCCTGAGAAGATTGCTTTATACAGCAACCTCTACCATGGAATGAGTCAAAATCTCTTTGCTCTTCTGTCTTGCACTGATTTACTCTTGTTTTCTTGACTCCCGTCCACAATTGGCTGCTCTGTCTCCTTTATTCCAAGGCACCTGCCTTCCCAACCTGACTTAACACTTGTGATAGTATTTGGGAAAGAAGGTGTCCCCTGTGTGCTTTCAAGCCCGAAAGTTGTCTGCAGAATCTTGGGCATCTGTTCCATGACCAGTCTCAACCCTCTTTGAAAGATGGCCAACACCATCTTTGTGACACAGGTCATGCAATCTTCAGAGCTCAGTCTCCCTTGTGTGATGTGATTTCTTGAAATCAGACATGGACGCTCCCTGACCTTCCAGGGGGGCACACATCAGGCCCCACTGAACTCTTTTTGCTTGTAAGAGTAGCAGGTATGACCCATTTGGGGCCCGTGTCCAGAGGGTCATTGGTGGTAAAACAGAAATGTTTTCTATGGGCAAGAGAGCTCACCATGGCGAAACGAAACAAAACAAAACAGAGCCTCTCCCCAAGAGTCCCATGATGGCCCACCCGTCCAAGATGAGGACTCGTCAGTAGACAAAGCGGTGTCTTCTTATACTTCCTTCACTTCCAGATCCTACCCCATGGACCTTTTGGACACAAACCAGCAGCAGCAGCCCCTGAAAAAGTAGCATGTGTCTGTCACAAGGAGCAATGCTAACCTTAGAAACTAAAATTGAGTGGTGTCTGTTCAAGATTCAGCTTTAAGCTTGCTTACTGCCAACTTACTGATCTTCCGATGAAGAGGGTATGTTTCTACCAACCATCTTTGCCAAATGTTACTGGAAAATACAGAACGTTGTCAGGCTAAAGAGACTAATGCCAAGAGGTGATAATAACTTACCTTTTAGACACAAAAGACTGAAATCAACCCAAGTGCTAATTAGGGATGGATTTTCCTGAGTTCTGTTATATACAAGCAGGTGAATTATGTACACACTGTATCATTGTGGAAGTCACTTGCTGGAGGAGCCCACAGGGGGTGGAGGGGTGGTCACACAGTTACCCTGGAGAAGCCTGATGACTGAATCACATAGCTAAAACATTTGCAGGGGTAGAATCTCTTCCCGTTTGTGAATTATGTTATTTGTCACAGTCGTGCAGGTTTTCCTTTCAATACACTTCAGGGATCACATTTGTTCTTTGGAATGTCCAGCTCATTTAGAGGCCCCTTGCCTCCTGTGCATGTAGCCTCAAAGGGCTGTGTCCCTGTGGCTTGGTTCAGTCCAAATGCTATTAGCCATCCTTTTTTTAATTCCTTATTTTCCCCTGCCCCCTTTCTTAAGTGCTCCTACAGTTTAGCATCCTTAAGCAACCAGGTTAATGAGGCACTTTGCTCCTGCAGATTACTTGGGTTGTAAGGAGAAGTTCTCTCATCTCCGTGGGGTTAATACCCCCCGTCGGCTTCCATATTAGGGTAGGAAATGTAGGGTTGAGGGCGGAGATCTGCCTCTGCTAGATCTAGAGGGAGCATTAAAGTAACTGGCGAGGACTTCTTTGTTTTGGTTCTGTGTTTCTTCAAAGGAGATCTGGCCCATGCCTGTGTGAGCTCCCAAGCTCCCTTAAATCCTGCTGGGGTCAGGGCAGGCCTCAGGAGCTATGACCTTAGCAGTGCACAGGGCCCCACAGATTCTGTAGCTGGCTCTGCCTGCAATCGAGATCTAGGCAACCTCCCGAACCTTAGAGTGAGTCCTAATCATTTCTTCCACCCTGACTTTGTACGAATCTTCGAGTTTCTCAGTGGCTTTCCCTCTGGAACTCATTTCTTGCTTTCTCAGGATTTCCATTTCCTTTGGGTGGCATGAGCTGGGAAGTTTGTACTCAGAATAATCTCCATTTTTTTTTTTTTTTTACGTTTGTTCATTTTTGAGGGACAGAGAAAGACAGAGCGCAAGCAGGGAAAGGGCAGAGAGAGGGAGACGCAGAATCTGAAACAGGCTCCAGGCTCTGAGCTGCTAGCACAGAGCCCGATGCAGGGCCTGAACTCATGAACCGTGAGATCATGACCTGAGCGGAAGTCGGATGCCCAACCGACTAAGCCACCCAGGCGCCCCTCATTGTCTACTTCACTAGTCTACTTCAGCTCCAGTAATGGGTCCTTCATTTATAGTGATTAATTTTTAATGCTGAAGATTAATATAGGAACCTGTTTAAACACTTGCCAGGAGCTAAGAAACATAATTTAAAATAATTGATCCAAAAACAGAGACACACACATCGGAGCCAGGTCAGGCAGACATTCGGCCACTGATCTGAGGTGTGGCTCCGTCCTGAACACGTGGGGTGGATCGTCACCGCGAGACGTGCTTCAAAGGGCAATAAAATCCTGCGCCCAGAAGTCTGTTACATTCGGACGCTGCGGAGGTCACTGGTGTCTTACCTTAAAATTTCCACAGTTACCTGGTTAACTATGTTTTACCTGTGCAGAGTCCTTTTTTTTTTTTTTTTTTTTTTTTTTTTGAAGAGTGAGATAGAACTACATGGCCAAGATACAGGACTATTTTATTTTATTTTATTTTCTAATGTTTTTATTTATTTTAGAGAGACAGAGAGAGACAGAGACACAGAATCTGAAGCAGCTCCAGGCTCCGAGCTGTCAGCACAGAGCCCGATGCGGGGCTCGAACTCATGAACTGTGAGATCGTGACTTGACCCGAAGTCGGACGCTTAACTGACTGAGCCACCCAGGCGCCCCCAGGACTATTTTAGAAAAGAACAAGGCAGAAGTGTGTGGAGTTTGATTTTATGTTTGTAACAATTTTGAGAAGAAAAAAAGTCACATAGATTTGTAGGGGCAGGAAATATTGTTCTGAATGGAGACATTAGAAACCCAAGTGGTGGTTAGTTTTATGAGGAGATTTAACTTGGAGTTTTTATTCATTATAGTTTTTTGAGCTATTTGGACTTGCAATTGTCAGCACAGGTAACATTTTTATTAACATCAATATGGCTACTTAATGTATGCATCCAGGTCAAGGTTATGCTGATATAGCCCCGACATTTCCAGGGCTTCATATCACAGAAGTATACTTCTCAATCCCAGAACATATTCCCTGTGGGTTGGCAGGCGGTCTCGGCCCTCATCACGGAAATCCCGCTATGCAGACCATGTGACCCTCTCAGCCTGGTGGCAGAAGGAGAAAGCAGAGACTGGGATCAAGACGGCCGCTTTGCTATGTAGCCAGGAAGAAGTGAGGAAGCACGACCCTCCTGCTCAACTTTCATTGGCCAGTGCTCCTTCCAAGACCCTACCCAATGGCAAGGAGTCCTGAGTATTATAAATGTCCTTTAAATAACCTCCACCTTTAGAGACATCGCTATGTCAGATGCATAGATATTGTCTCTGAGACTACAACAGATGGCATAAAAATGTTTCCCAGGAAGGGTGCCTGGGTGGCTCAGTCGGTTAAGCATCTGACTTCAGCTCAGGTGATGATCTTATGGTTTATGGGTTTGAGCCCCACATAGGGCTCTGTACTGACAGCTTGGAGCCTGGAGCCTGCTTCAGATTCCGAGTCTCTCTCTCTCTGCCCCTCCCCTGCTAGTGCTCTGTCTCTCTCAAAAATAAATAAAAACATTAAAAAATTCCTTAAAAATGTTTCCCAGGAGCGCCTCTGAGAGCTGGCCTTTGCTGCTTATGTCTATGCAAGTGTTTCAGGTTCTATGTCCTGTTTACCTATTTCAGTGAGGATATCTCCATCTCATGTATGACTCCTCATGGCTACAAAACAGCTGCCACCTCTCTTGGGATCACATTCTTATGCTCCGACATTAAAAGGTAGGATGAAAAGATATTTACTTACAATTCCCTACCCGCATATTAATAGAGGTTAGGTTCAACTGTATGCATCTAAAAACTAAATTTCATACTGGCTTAATACACGGGAAAGAATTTATCAGGTTGTTGGGAGCAGGGATGTTCTTACAGTTGTATGATTCTATCAGAGTCTAAGATTTCTTCCATTCTTATGCTCTGTTAGCCCTAAGGGGTTGCCCTCGATTGCACAGTCCATATGCTGGTTACTTGAGTAGTTACGTTGGCTTTCATACAAGCAGGGAGAAGAAAAGAGACTGATAAGAAAGAACCTGGTCTGTATGTGCTGTCTTTTGAGGGAGATTCCCAGGAGTTTCAACCATCTTCTTTGTTTATTTACCATTTTCCAGAACCCTGTGACACCATCCTATCTAGCTGGAAATACATTTATAGAACTACATACTACCATAATGTTTGTGCAAGCTGCTTAAAAGTATTATTTCTATTTCCTATTGTCAAACATTAACCTGGCCTTTAACTAGACAATTGTTGTGATACTTAGTGAAGCTGATTTCAGAATTGTACCTCCGTGTTTCTGTAGGACTTCTTTTTTTTAATTTTTTTTAATGTTTATTTTTAAGAGAGAGAGAGAGACAGAGGGCAAGCAGGGGAAGGGCAGAAAGAGAGGGAGACACAGAATCCAAAGCAGCCTCCAGGCTCTAACCTGTCAGCACAGAGCACGATGTGGGGCTCGAACTCACAAACCATGAGATCATGACCTGAACCGAAGTCGGTTGCTCAACCGACTGAGCCACCCGGGTGCCGAATGTTCCTGCAGGACTTCCAATACTAACACTTACCAACAAGTACAGCTTTCAAAATAGAAATTCTCAAGATTTTCTGTCTTTACTCAATGGAAGACCATGGGGCAGGGGAAGGGGGAAAAAAGTTACAGAGAGAGAGGGAGGCAAACCATAAGAGACTCTTAAGGACCGAGAACAAACTGAGGGTTGATGGGGGGGTGGGGGAGAGGGGAAAGTGGGTGATGGGCACTGAGGAGGGCACTTGTTGGGATGAGCACTGGGTGTTGTATGGAAACCAATTTGACAATAATTACATTTAAAAAATTCTCAAGATTTTAAATGATGAAGAATGTACAAATTAACTTAGTTTTTTTTTTGTTTTTTTTGTTTTTGTTTGTTTGGTTTTTTTTTTTTTTTTTTTTGGCCAACAAAGGTCTATCTATATCTAAAGCTCTGCCAGATGCTGCAAACAGAAGAAAATCTTAATGCCACGTAGAGTGATTTCACTGAAGGTCACATTATGTCCTTTGTGTATCGAGTCCTACATGCTGCTCTCAGTATCATATTAAATGGTAATAATGAGACACTAGCTCATAATGTACTCAATAATAACAGTAGTCTTCACAGAAGATGAAGTGGGTTAAATAAATGGCTCTGGTAATGTTTCAAGAAATCCTATATACAGCCAAAGCAGTTAAGTCTGGAAATTTCTGATAATCAAATCGCAGTCATATCAACCAAACGTTTACTGAGTATTCTGAAGACAGCATCCATATACAGATAACAAATGCCAACGGTATAAAAGCTCCAGCTCATTGACTTCATGTCTCCAGTAACTTCTATTTTTTTTTTAAGCTTCTAATGTCAAGGGAGTTGGAATCAGCCTTCCAAGATATGTCGAAGATACTTGCTTTTCTCCCGGACTTTTCACCTAATTCCACTGAGGAGCAAAGGAGGTAGAGAAATGAAACCCTGACAGATGTCTGACATTATGTGCGCACTCATTTTTAAAAATTTGAGCCCAATTAAATCTAGTTATTGATTGGCCCAGGGGTCCTGGATCATAACGATTTTCCAGCCATGCATTTCTAACAGGATCAGGACAATTTTTTTTCATGTTCGCTTTCAGAACAAAATGACACATAACAGAGAATGATTTAACCTATGGAGTGAAAGTGTCCCCATTAGGTTTTATTTTCAATCATGAAAAAAAATTGAAATTTAATGTAGATCACTCACCCCAGATGTTTCTTTTCCAGCGGTTTGCACTGAATAGAATTTAGACACTTTAGAGGGCAGTTGAATGTGATGATGGTCATGAACTCAACTTGAGAAACTAATGATATATTTTTTTTAAGTTTACTTAGTTATTTTGAGAGAAAGGGTGAGTGGGGGGAGGGGCAGAGAGAGGAGAAAGAAAGAGAGAACCTCACGCAGGCTCCACGTTGTCAGTGCAGAGCCCGATGAGGGGCTCGATCTCACCAACCTGCGAGATCATGACCTGAGCCAAAATCAAGAGTCGGACGCTTAAGGGACTGAGCCACCCAGGCGCCCCGAGAAACTAATGATTATCAGTTGGAGTAAGAGACGCTTATCAGGAGACTTCACTGGCTGATACCCAAGGGACTGAGCTCCATGAGCACAGGAGGATGCTGGAAGCAGAAAGCCGTCATTCTGAAAGTCCCACGAAAGCAGCAGTGAGCCGCTGACCGCCATCGGTAGCTGCTCATCGGTTGTTCTCCATTGGTAGCTACGCCGTTGGTCGTCTGTGCGGTGGACGTCCCAGACAGGACCGCCGCATGCTAATTAATTGTATTATCCCCAGAGTGGGACAAAGAGAACTCATCTGTCTCCTTGTAATGACGTGGCTCAGAAGCATACTAATGGGACAGAAGTTTGGGGCCATCACTGCCCGGACCCCGTGGACTGAACGCAGGAAGGGGTGTCTCGCATAGCATGCATATGCCAGAGTAGGGACCCTCAGCTCAGGTCTCTCTGAGAGCGCGTGTTGTTGGGCGTGGCCATGTGTCAAGGCCACACGGCCGTGATGTAGATGGTGAAAATAACCGGGGCCACAGACGGGCGTAGTCACAGCCAACTTACTATGAATCATGAGAAAATGCAAATGATAAAGTCCTGCAATTGAACTTTATAGATAATAAAACTTTATGCATCAAAAGACTGTCATTTTTTTTTAATTTCAGAGAGAGAGAGAACACAAGCAGGTGAGGGGCAGAGAGAGGGAGAGACAGAGAGAGAGAGAGGAGAGCAGGCCCAGCACAGAGCGTGAGGTGGGGCTCAGTCCCATCAAGTTGGGATCATGACCTGAGCAGAAATCAAGAATCCAGAGCTCAACTGACTGAGCCACCCAGGCCCACGCCCCGCAAAAAGCTGTAATTTAAAAATATGTCTATTTTGGGCACCTGGGTGGCTCATGCGGTTTGGCAACTGACTTTCGCTCAGGCCGTGATCTCACGGTTCATGGGTTTAAGCCCTGCGTCCCGCTCTGTGCTGACAGCTCGGAGCTCGGAGCCCGGAGCCCACTTCGGATTCTGTGTCTCCTCCTCTCTCTGCCCCTCCCCCGCTCATGCTCTGTCTCTCTCTGTCTCTCAAAAATAAATAAACATTAAAAAAAATTAATAAAATATGGCTATTTTACATTGAAGCCAGTTAAGGGACAGAAAAAGAGAATGAGCAAAGATTCTTAGTGTTGCCAGGGACTGGGTGTCCCTTGGATTCCTTCAATGGAAGAAGAAGGTTAGGATATGGGGTGGGAGGTTAGCGGTGGTGGTGATCTTAAGAACATAGGAGGAACCAGGAAACCTTGATGTCATGCCCAACCCATCAGAAAACCTCCACAACGGTGCACCAACAGCTTCCCCGCGACACTGGCCAGTTGTGCAGACAGAACGCAGAGCACTGAGGAACGTGGTTCGTGTATCACCGCGGCCTCAGTCCCTTCTTACAATCCAGCAGGGGCTCCCTTCTACCTGGAACAGAAGACACAGGACCTGCGTGATCTCAGTCGCCTGGAATCCTCTTCATGCCCTGGGCATGCACACTTTCTCCACCTGGCCGCCCCACCACCTCCCAGGGAAGTTCCCTGCGCTGGAAACTTCCTCCCGAGTCAGCCTGAGGCCCCACCCTCGGTTCCCGGTTCACGGATCTCCTCCTCCGGGATCCTGGCTACTCTGCGAAACCCTCCTTTCCCCGCGTTCTCACCATCCACGGTTCATGCCTAGCACACCTCTCATCCTAGAATCTAGAATCTCGTCCTAGAGTTACCAGTAAGATTTTTCTTTTCCGTGAACCCGACCCTGTGTAATCCGACAGTGCGGGCACAACGTGAAGGAAAACACCAAACAAAACAAAGACGAGAGCCGCCGGGGAAGGAGCAGGACGGCAGGCGGGTGTCATGCTGTCGGTGATAACAGCAGGACGGCAGGACTCTGCAGAAGGATGTGCCTTTAGCTGATGGGAGGGAATGAGGCTCGTTCGGGGCCTAACAGCTGCTTCTGGTGAGTGGCATCTGGGTAGATCGCTAAAGTGCAAAGCATAAAGTGAACGATGTTATCAGAAGTAATAGTTCTGCAGTAATTAAGAGGGAAAGGCCGTAACAGCCATTCCGTCCCGCGAAGCCTAGATTTAATAAAAACCTGCGTGCGCACAGTAACCGTCAGGCTTTACGGTTATGCATTTATAGCCACTGAAAACATTATCGAGTGATTTCCCACAGAAAACAACTTTGTTTCTATGGGCCTGAAATGCTCTTCAAACCCCTTTCAAGCCACTGTTTTTATCATTTTATTTGTGTAACTTTTTCCTCCGCCGTCATTTCACATTTACGGAAACATTTCAAGATTAGTGCAGGGAACTTCTGTAAACTCTACTCAGCACGCAGGAATCGTTTCCTTTGCCCCATTTGCTTTCCCTCTCTCTTATCGTCTCTCTCGCATATATACACACATACATCTAGGTTTTTTGGAACCCTTTGGGAGTGATGTGGGGACATTCTATATTCCCTTCTTGAACACCTCTGCTCATCCTGATTCCCGGCCTGGCAGAGTCATCCAGACCTGATTCCTGAAGGGCCCTGGCCATGCACAGGACCCCCTGGCTGGACCCCCTGGTCCTTCCATGGACCTTTGTGACAGTCCGTGAGAGTACTAATCAATGCCCAAGATGATCAGCGTCCAGACAGCCTCCTCCCTCCCTCCTCATGTGGTAGGGACCCACCTTCTGCTTCGCACCCAGGACATGCCCCAGAGAGCACGGTGCGACTCCCTCTCTGCCACATGATTCAGAGGCAAGAGAGTCTCAAAGTGCCCGAGAGACAGACTCAACCCCAGCTCAATGGACTTTTTCTTTTTAACGTTTATTTAGTTATTTTTTTGACAGAGAGAGAGAGAGAGCGAGCATGAGCAAGGGAGGGGCAGAGGAAGAGGGAGACACAGAATCCGAAGCAGGTTCCAGGCTCTGAGCTGTCAGCACAGAGTCCCATGCGGGGCTCGAATCAACAAACCATGAGATCATGACCTGAGTCGAAGTGGGCGCTTAACCAACTGAGTCACCCAGGCGCCCCTCAATGGACTTATATTTTACATCCCCTGATGAAATCGATTATTCCCTTTGGACTTAAGACCTCTAGACCAGCAGAACCTCAAATGATAGCAGATGAGGCAGAGAAGCCAACAGGGACTTCAGAGTAAGGAGCACCTGTTTCTATGTAAGGTAGAATAACAAACGTCAGGATGTGCTGGTGCATGATGGCAATGAAACGCTCAGAGCACTGGACCCAAGAGAAAGGCACAGCTCTGAGCCGCAAAAGCCCCATGTCAAGCAGTGATTAAAATTAGTGGCTGCCCTTTCTAGACAGAGGGATCAATACTAATGAGTGCAAGACTTGCCTTCCAGGGGGGAAACAAATGCAGCAGACGGCTTCCAGACAACTACGCCGAACTGCGAAGGGCCCACGTGTGGGGTCGGCTGCATTCGTTGTCATGCTTACGCCCCGGAGGCCATCTTTAGAGCCGCACGTGAACAAAGTCATTCTGGAAATCCAGTGAATAGACCACAGGGAAGTGTAAAAGATTAGAGTTCTGTCGTTTCTAATTTTTAATCCCTCCGTTCACTTTCCATTTCCAGTAGAAACCTGTGTGTTTCTATTTACCAGGCAGAGTGGCCAAAAATGATCAAAAGTTCAGTAACAACGGTACTTTCTGAATTAAAAATGAGTAGAACTTTATTGTCTTACAAAGACAAAGTATCGGGGAGTCTAATAGTGTGAACTGGTAAGCCTGAGAAAGAGGTGTGGAAATGTATGTGATGTAGGCCATACGCCCAGAGGTCTTGAGAATTGCTACTTTTTTAATTGAATTTTTATGTATATAATTGTAGATTTGCATATGGTTGACAGAAGCAATACATAAATATCCCGGGAACCCTTAGCCTAGTTCCTCCCACTGGAGGAAACTGTCACAACCAAGATACTAAAAAAAATAATTTTTTAAGGTTTATTTAGTTTTGAGAGAGAGACAGAGTGTGAATGGGGGAAAGGAAGAGAGAGACAGAGACATAGAGTCTGAAGCTGGCTCCTAGCCTGACGCAGGACCCGAACTCACGGACTGTGAGATGGTGACCTGTGCCGACATTGGACGCTTAACTGACTGAGCCACCCAGGAGCCCCATCAACACTGATATAAATCACTGTTCTTATTTGGATCTCCTCAATTTTATACGTACTCGTGTGTGTGTGTGCGTGTTCATTTTGTTTCTATACAATTTAATCACGTGTGTAATTTGTACTTCATTCTGAACGGTTCCATCATCCTGAGGACCTCTCAGGTTGTCCTTAGCAACCCCCACTCTGCCATCCCTCACCTGTGGCAATCACTGATCTATTTTCTGCTTCTAGAAGTTTGCCAGTTCAAAAATTGAACCTTGAGGGCAGCATGTTAAGTGAAATAAGCCAGTCAGAGAAAGACAAATACTGTCTGATTCCACTTCTGTGAGGTCTCTGCAGTAGTCAGGTTCACAGAAACAGAAAACAAAATGGTGGTTGCCAGAAGCCGAGGAAGGGGAAATTCACAGCCGTTGTTTAATGGGTATAAAATTTCAGTTTTGCAAGATGAAAACGTTCTGGAGGCTGGGTGCACAATAGCTTGAGTGTCCTCAACATTACGCTTAGAAATGGTTAACATGGTTGGTATAAGTTTGTCTTACTGTTTTCTCTACTAAGAACTCTTTTTAAAAGTGTTTTGTTATTGTAGCACTGTTTACAATGGAAACTATACTTGAACAGTTCTGAACTGTACAAACTGTATGAAGCTTCTCCTCTCGGTGGGTTTCTTATTTCTCTGTGGAATCTCATATCTTGCAGTGTCCTGTAAATAAAGATTAAATTCCACCCTTTTCCAAAAAAAAAAAAAAAAAAAAAAAAAAAAAAAAGTTAACATGGTAAGTTTATGTTATGTGGATTTTTTTTTTTACCATGATAAAAAAAAAAATAAAGAAGAAAATGATCAGTTAGCACAGTTGTGTGGGTCTATTCCTGTGTTGTCTATGCAGCTCCGTTGACCTACGGGTCTTTCCCCCCACCAGGGACATACTGGTGATCACTATCTATGCAATAAGTCTTCAAATCATGGAGATTGATTCATCCCACTTTATTCGTTGTTGAGATGGTTTTAAGTATTCCATCGTTTGAAATTGGGAAAAATAGAGACACAGGTCTTTACTTTTTATAGTCACACGACAGCCACACTGTTTTCCTTTGGTTGCTCTGTGTGCGTTAGCAGAACCTCACGTGCATGAGACATTCAGGAAATACCGTGTACGTTTTTCTCAGGCTTCACATCCTCGGCGGGGAGCACGTCGTACTCACTGAGCTGTCCCGGTGGGGAGGACCCTCAATGTTTGCTTTCTGTGAAGGGCAACGGTTGCCACAGAGGCGAAGCTATGTGTTTGACCTCTGTCTCCACGCAACGGCCAGTTGACAAGTTAGGCTTGACTATTTCCAAGTGATCTCTCCCGTCTTAGGGCAAACATAACAGCTCTACTCACAATGGCCAAGATACGGAAGCCACTGAAGTGTCTCAAACGGTGGATGGGTCAAGACAATGTGGAATGTAGGTAATGAGATACTAGTCAGCCTCAAAAACGAAGAAAATCCTGCCATTTGTGACAACGTGGACAGACCCGGAGGTCTGGCACAACGTGCTGAGCGAGGTAAGCCAGACTAAAAAAGAAATTCTGCAAGGAGTCACTCGTATGTGGAATCTAAGGCAAAGTCTAACGCATAGAAACAGAGAGTATAAAAGTGGTCGCTAGAAGGTGCGGCTGGGGGAATTAGGGAGAGGTTGGCAAAAGAGCATATGTATTTTCAGTTTTCAGATGCATAAGACCAGAAAATCTAAGGCAAAACTTGGGGGCTGTAGTTGATGCCGCTGTATTATATAACTGAAATTTCCTAAAGAACGTAAATGTTCTCACGCACTGCACGGTAAATACGCGAGGTGACGAGGGTGTCAATGAACTTGGGCGGGATTCTTGCACGACGTATACGTGTATATAATCATCATGGTGTGCACTTTAAATATCTTGCAATTTTATTTGCCAATTATGCCACAATAAAGTCGAAAAGAGAAACCCAGAAATGGGAATTACACCAGAGGGCAATTGTAAATTAGTCCCTATGCTGGTGGAGGGGTGAGGCTTTCTATTTTCTTTTAATGTTTGTTTATTTATTTATTTTTATTTGGAGTAAGAGAGAGAGACACAGACCAACAGACAAAGGGCAAGTGGGGGAAGGGCAGAGAGCGAGGGAGACATAGAATACAAAACAGGCTCCAGGCTCTGAGCTGTCAACACAGAGCCCGACCCGGGGCTCGAACTCACAAATCATGAGATCATGACCTGAGCCAAAGTTGGACACTGGGCCAATTGAGCCACCCAGGTGCCCCTAGGCTTTCTATTTTTTAAAAGTTACATTTAGGGGCACCTGGGTGGCTTAGTTGGTTAAGTGTCTGACCCTTGCTTTGGTTCACGTCATGATCTCACGGTTCATGAGATCCAGCCCCCATGTCCGGCTCTGACCTGACAGTGTGGAGCCTGCTTCGGATTCTCTCTGTCCCTTCCTTGCTCGCTCGCTCTCAAAATAAATAAATAAACGTTAAAAAAATAAATAACAGTTACATTCAGACGTAGCCGTGAAAATCGCCTGGGTGGGGACACATGAGTAAGTTACTTTTAAAGTAACCTTATTCTCTGACTGAAACCATCCCCTCGCTGCTTCCTGAAACTTGGAGGGTAGGTGACCCCATCTCCATTTTAGGAATTCCTTGCCCTCCAGGATTTTCACCCTGTTTTTTTTTTTTTCCCCTCCAAATTAAATAAATAAAAGCTAACACTTACCTTGGGTTTTCATATCAGCGTCCTGTCTTGTTTCCATCTGAGTCCCGCTCAGTGGCTGATACGGAAAGATGGTCAACAAATCCAATGACTGAGTGAACAGGAACCGAACAAATCCAAGATGAGAAACAGGAAAAAAAGATAAGGGTTCAGAATATGTGTTTTCTGAGATTTCAGACTTTTCAGAAAAGAGAGCAGAGCAGTAATCTGTGCTGATCGGTAAAAGCGGTCCTCAGTTTTCACTGAAACCTTGGAGCGACCACAACCTTACACATACTCACTGTCCTCATCAAAAAACGCAAACAGCTTATCGTTTGGTCTAAGGGAAATACAGATCTATATTTTTATATGGAAAGTATAAAAAGCTCACTCTCATATTACTACTATTAATTGAAAGGTTCCTAAGCTTGAGACTGAGACCACTAACGTCTCTTTCGTGAGTAAAATATACACTTATTTCGTTAGTAACTGAGCATATTTTATGTTCTAGGCACTGTTTCCGGCCCTAGACGTAGAGCAGTAACCAAGCAGATAAAAATTCTTGCCAGCACGCCACTTGCCTTGCCAGGTTATGTGCAGGAGTCAAAACCAAAGAGAGATATAAACATGAAATACCTTGTATTGGGGGTGGTAGCTATAAAGAGGAAAATGAAATTGGGAAGGGGATAGGATTGCGTGTGTTTGGGTAGGAGGATAACACCCAAAGAACAGGCCAGGAAGGTATGACTCGAGAAGTCGGCACTGGAGCAAAGACTTGAAGGAGGAAAGGGAATGATGTGTAGGCGTCAGGAGGAAGATTCTTCCAGAGGCAGGGAGCGGCCAGGGCCAGGACCATGAATTGGAGTGCATCCAGCTCAGTGAAGCGACGTCACTAGGGCTCCAAGGTGAAGTGGTCCTCAGATGCCATTGTCAGGCCTTATTTTTATTCAGATCGAGGTGGAGACCATTGGTGGGTCTTAGTTTTGGGGAATAGAGCACAGTGAGGAGGAACCGAAGAAGAGACACCAATCAGCCCGAAGAGGTGTGGCAATAATCCAATGACAGATGCTGGTGGCTTGGGCCAGGGTGGTAGCATTGGGGACAGTGGTAGGTGGTCAGTTTCTCAATCCATTTGGAAGCTAGGGCTGGCAGGAGTGGATAACAGTTTGGGTGCTACAGCTGAGAAAAATCTGAGTGGGATGACACCAAGTGTTCAGGATGCTTGAGCCCCTGGAAGAGTGGCATTCACAGGTATGGGAGGGCTAGAGCGAGGCAGGTTTTCTGAGGAAGACTGAGACTTCCATTTTGAACGTTTTATGCCTCAGCCATCCAGGAGAGGAGCCAAGCAAGCAGGGTAGACTTGCAAATCTGGGGCTAAGGAGAGAGATTCCAGTTGGATATATGACCTTGGGAATCCTCAGAACATGCTGTAGGTGATACAGACTGTATTTTCCATGACTTTATTACAAGGCTGCCATGAATGATGACATAGGCCTCCGTAAAGAGAGGGTAGCAAGTTAGAAAGAAATATGACGTGTGTGGGAGATATATTACATCTTCCCGGATCGCCTTGACTCCAACTCAGAATTTGATTCCGTACCATGTTACATCCACACAATTCACTTTATGAGCCTTTGCGATGGAAATACATTTCTTTGAGGCGGATGTCGTGTGTGAAAGGCGAAGTGTGCCTCTGTATCATTTGGGCCAGAATATACTCCCCAGTAAGACTTAAAAGTCCCAGACTTCTGCTTCCACGTTTCCAAACTTCTCCTCCAAACTGCCCCTTTCCTTCCATCCATCGGGATACACATGGATAGGAGGAAAAGACAAGGAAGAGTCAGTTGGATAACTTGCCCACCACTTCCGGATGAAGACCAAACACGGAACTGCACAACCATCCATCAAGCACCACGTTCCCTGTGAGAGGAGTGGAGGTAAGTCAATAAACGTGGGATGGACCTTCTCTCTCCTTTCCCATCCTCTCCCCTGTAACACCTCTTTCATCTGCTCAGTGAGTCCTAAAGTCACTCGGCAGATCATCCAAGGACTTGAGCTGAAATTCGTGTCAGATAAGGTAGTGCTAGCTGTGGTAACAGGTAGTCCCCACACTTCCGCCATCGAATGATAAATAGTCTTTGAAGTTGGAGGTGGGAGTTTATGGATTCAGGCTGATTGAGGCTCTGAGTCTTAATTATGTGGTTTCTAAGGTCCCACTGGACACTCTCATCCAACTAGGGGTTGGGAAAGAGAACACAGAGAGAACAGGCTGCTTTCAAACATCTCAGCCTGGACAGGATATATTCCCTTGATGAGAACTTTTGACATAGTTCTTCCAACAGCAGAGAGCATCCAAAGGTGGGGAGTAAGGAACGCTGAAGACACGGGGGGTAAAAGGACAGAACCCACCAGTGTACTGAGATGAAGAAGGTAGACAGGAGGTGAGCCAGCCAGGCCGCCATCTTGTCTGGGCATTCTTATTCCAGGCATAGGATTTGTAAACTGTCATTCATTCCTTCACTGTGATCCCATTCGCAAGGAAGTAGAGTATGTTTCCTGTGTTTGAGGGTTTGGAGAAAGTACAGGGCAAGCGTCACAACTCAATGAAATAAGTGTTGGCGTGGGGGTGGCTGCAAGGTTTGGCTGTGAAGCTGACTTTTCCACAGAACTTCCAAGTCTGTTTACTGACTGCAAAGCATACTCAGAAGAAAAAGAGAGGTACAAATAAGAACGTGTTCTTTCTTCTATCTGTATAACTGGAAAATTGTTCCTATATTATCAAATTAGATTCCATTCCCCAAGCGACTAAGGGTCGGTCACAAGCAGACATTGAGGGCAACATTGAGCCTGGAAATGATTTTGGAAAGGCAACCAGAAGGTGCATGTGGATGAAATTCTGGTGAGTAAAAGTAGTTGTTTCTTTTAGGTTTTTATATTTGTTTTCCTTGGATTTTCCATTTCCAATTAGCTTTATTGCATTTGATGGAATTATTAAATATTGTCTGATTCTTCTGATGTCCCAGCTTTCTTCCTTCTGGACCGTACAGCCTTTTGTTTGTTTGTTTTTTAACGTGTATTTATTTTTGAGAGAGAGACAGAGACAGAGACAGAGAACACAAGAGGGGGAGGGGCAGAGAGAAAGGGAGACAGAATCAGAAGGAGGCTCCAGGCTCTAAGCTGTCAGCACAGAGCCCGATGCAGGGCTCGAACCCATGAGCCATGAGATCATGACCCAAGCCGAAGTCAGGTGCTCAACCGACTGAGCCACCCAGGTGCCCCTGGACCATACAGTCTTTTAAAGAGAATGAAGTGGGATAGCTTCATGTTTTCTTATTACTACAATCCATGGGAAATTTGTTGTATGTAGAAATTGTTTTATAGATATGATGAATTTTGCTGTTTTGGTAGGGTTTTTTTCTGTCTATTTAGAAAAAGGAGAGCTACTTTTATTTGATTTTAAAACCAATTTAATGAGACAGAGAGGTTGCCTTTAAGCCAGCATTGGAAATACCTAAAGTTCGTGATAAACAGGCGAACTTCTCACCCCAAACCTTTAGAATCAAATTATCAGGGCTTAGAGTCCCAGCATCTATAGTTTAAAAGAATGTTTTCACCAGGTTTCCAGGAATTTCAAGCACACAGTGAAGTTGAAAACTACTCGAAACCCATGGGAATGACTGCAATTTTTAAAGTTCAGGGCACGTTTTCAGGAAATCTGAGAAGCAAGTGTGTTATCTTTGCTAGCATAAGGAACTGCATATGGCACTCATAAGTAGTAGGATTCACCACACAAGAACCTGCACCAGGATGTTACCAAGAGCTTAGTTCATTATTGTCCCAAGAGCCAAGATGTCTTTTAGCAGTTGAATGAATAAGCTAGTATATCTGTACAAGGGGATGTTATCCAGCACCAAAGAGAAATAAGCCAGTAAGCCATGAGGAACATGGGGGAAATGCATATCACTAACTCAAAGAAGCCAGTATGAAAAGGCTCCATATCACATGATTCCAGCTATATGGCATTCTGGAAAAGGCAAAACCATGGAGACAGTAAAAATGCCAGTGGTTTGCCAGAGGTTGGGGGCGGGGACTAGGGATGAATAGTCATACCCAAGAGGATTCTGAGGCCAGTGAAGCTACTCCATCTGCTATCATAATAATGGGGACGTGCCATTATACATTTGTCCAAACCCGTGGAATGTATGAGAGTAGATTCTAATAAACCATGGACTCCGGGTGATTATGATGCATCGATGTAGGTTCATCAGTTGTAACAAACGTACCCACTCTGGTGTGGGCTGCTGGTAATGGGGGTGGCTGTGCATGTGTGAGGGCAGTGGGCATGTGGGAAATTTCTGCGCCTTCCTCTCAATTTTGCTGTGAACCTAAATGATCCAGTAATCGCACTACTGGGTACTTACCCCCAAAATACAAAAACATGAATTCAAAGGGATACATGCATCGTTATGTTATAGCAGCATTATTTACAATAGCCAAATCTTGGAAGCAGCCCAAGTGCCCATTGACAGATGAGTGGATAGAAGAATGCAACCTAGTTAAGGTGTACAGAAGGCTTGCCCTTCACTGGGTGTTCTTCTCTGGCCGCCCAGCAGGGAGCAGACTTCGGTCTCATTTCCACATCCCTGTCTTGGTCACTGAGCCTTCTCAGACCCTAATGATCACAACCGTCCAAGATTTTTCATTGGCATCCAACTACTATTGGCCTGATATAAATGGGGATGACTGTGTATTTGCAGGCAGTCGGCGGTTTATGCAGAAGTGGATACTGTACACACATTTATAAGGTGCTATTATCTCCTCGAGCACCAGGAGCAGCCTCCCCCAAACGCCTAGATAAATCCGCAAGCATTCATTTCCACAGCTGAAGTTGAACATGTTCCAAGCTATGCTCTGGGACTAAATAAAGACTCCTGTCTGCCTGTGGAAAAGGCCTGGTGAGTTGGATAAAGCAGCTCAGAGCAAATAAAATTGGGGGGAAAAAGCACTACTCTGTAGAGAGAACAGATAAACAAATTGAACACTTAAAAAGGAACCCAGAATGCTGCCCTGCTGGGCATTATAGAGGAAGAATGTTAGGAAGACTAAACCATTCTCTTAAGAAAATAGCAATACTTAGATGCTGTAGGTTAAGCCCTCACAGTTTTTGGGTTTTTTTGGTTTGGTTTTTCTTTTCTTTTTAGGATGCCAGTGCCTGACTTAAGCTTTGTTGCCTAATGCAACCATTTCAAAGAGGGCTGTCCCCAATAAACACACCGCCAGCCACACACTAGATAGAGAGCCAGGCTGCGTCTGCCACTGGGGTGACTTGGTTTTAGAGATTTTAGATGATTTTAATAACTGACCATTTGGACTGCTTGCTTTTTTCTCTTCCTGCACATTACATCCCCGCCCTTATATTTTCTTTAAAAAAATTTTTTTATGGTTTATTTTGTATTTGAGAGAAAGAGAGACAGAGGATGAGCAGGGGAGGGGCAGAGAGATGTAGACAGAATCCGAAGCAGGCTCCAGGCTCCGAGCTGTCAGCACAGAGCCCCACGGCGCTCCAACTCACGAACCATGAGATCGTGACCTGAGCTGAAGTCAGACGCTTAACTGACTGAGCCCCCCAGGCTCCCCTCCACTCTTATGCTCTCAATTCACGAATAAAGATTGAGCCCGTGAGAGCCTTGGCCCCAACTCTAGACCCCAATATTAAGCAGAACCCCAGACCCACCCTCCTTTCTACCTGTGACCTCACTATGTGGCCCCAAGTATACCAGATAATTTCCAGTTCTCGTAAGTGATAAACGTTTATTTTTTTCAAAGTTTCCTGCTGGTCGTTGCTGAGGGCATCTTGCAATCATAACAGGAACCACGGGGGCTGGTCCAACCACAACACTGCTTACTGATAGGCTGGGACCAGCACACAACCAATGGTTGCAGAAAAAACTAAAAAGCAAAGAAAAAATGAGACTCGATTTCTCCCTCTTCGGTAATTGTAACAGAATAAGAATAATGCGACCTCCAAATGGTGATTTAGCAGTTACACTGAAAGATAAAGATGAAAAAAGTCCAAAATAGCAGTGAGACGGGGCTCCCTAAATGCTACATTCTTCCTAGCTGCTGTCCAGATTAGCAAGCCAATGGTACCCTTATCGTTAGGGATGCTTTCGTAATCTCTGTGAACTCTGAACTGATGAAACAACTCTATAGAGGGAAGCATAGTCCTGTCCTTATTTAATGAATAGCGTGCTCTCTTTCTCCATATCTCTTCAAGGGAATCGTGTATAATTTTATACCTCTCGTTCCCTGAATTAGTGTTTCCAGTGTGCACCCCCCAGATCAACATCACTACGCGGGAACTTGTCCCAAAGGCAAACTCTGTGCCTCTGCCCCAGGCCATTTGAATGAGAAGCTCAGGAGAGTCTCTCAGCCATCTGTGTTAATAAGCCCCTGGGGGTTGCGGCTACCTGCTCAAGGCCGAGAAGCATGGCCCTACATCATGTCCATTTTCCACTTTCAAGTCTTTCTGAAGATTATGTAAGAAGAGAAATAATCATAGAACAGGACTGGATGCATTATAATTCACACTTCTAAGGGTTGTTTGTTTGTTTGTTTGTTTTGCTAATTTGTCTGGAACTATAAAGCCCGGGCCACATTGACACCTTCTTCACTCCAGGAATATTAGTACTTGCACAGTCATGCCCTGGGAATTTCAAGGCAAAAAGAAACCATGTATGAAGAGCAAGAGGGAGTAGTTCATTGACAATCGTCACGTTGCCACGAAATGAGATGATTTTAGAGGGCTTTTCTCTGGGGGTCACGTCTCCACTGAGAAGTAGGGCACAAAAGAGATCATGTTTAATACAACACAGGATAAAGGATGAATTCACAGAGCGGAGCCCTCTGTTTGGCCGGACTGGGATCGGAAAGTGGCTGGCGGACTAATGTTTCTCATGGTGACGTTATATATATGTATATTCACTACACTCTTCCTTGTTTAGTAATTTTAATTATTTCCCCCCTAATTTCCTACCTGCCAAGGGCCTGATATTTCTAGGGATTTTCCTCTCTTCTCCCCTCCCCCCATCATGTTTCAGTTTATTTCAAAATGTATAAAATATATAAAAATATATCTCAGTTTATTTAAGAATTTTTCAAAAGGACGTTTTTTGCACGTTGCAAGAGCAGTTCAGTTGAACGTCCTTTTAGAACGGAGATGTGGTTCATGTATCGCAAAGTTGCCCTTCCAATGCGTACCATTCGGTGCCGGCGTCACCACCACGTAACTCTAGAATGTTCTTTCCTGAGAATCAGGAGACTCTTCTTTAGAGTCCTCGTGGGAGAGCCTCAGAGAGTCGAGTGAAGCCGGGGCCACCCCCAAAGCACGTGGGTGTCGCTTCACTGGAAGCAGTGAGCTAATGTGAAAAGCACAGGAGCATCGCTTAGATAATAACCTGAGTTATACTTGGCCTCTTGTTTCCTGTACTTCAGTGTAGAAATTCCAGTAACGTTTTGTCAACTGCTCGGCATGATGTTTCGGTCTTCTTTTGGTACAGAGCTTCGGAGAGTCAGAGAAATGCTAAACTCAGCTTCGCGGAAACAAGAGGAAAGATGAAGAGACCCCCCACGCTGGCCACCTTCTTCCAGATGTTGGTTATTAACTAGCTCTTATCAGACAAGAAGGCCACCAAGAAACAAAGGCACGTGGGGAAGGGAACTACCCTGAGGCCACGAGATCTGAGTCTGCAGCAGGGGAAGGGAGACAGATTGCATCTCTCCGCTTCCTGACCCCCTCTCCCCCACCCTGCACGGCCCACATCCTTCTGGAACACAGAGTTGCAGATCCCTGAGAACCCCGGCTTCCCTCTCTTGGAGTTAAGACCCTGCCAAGTCTCATCTGACCAAATGGCTGTGAGCTTTGATCCTGCCTAATTGATTCGGGACCTCTTCTCTGAATCCAGATGAGGCAACCTCTCGGGGGAGCCGTACACCCAAGGTCCAGACTTCTGAGAGCTCCCCCAGTCCTCCTGGAGGCCGGGCGGCCAGACTCTGTCCGAGGCTCCACCTGAGAAACTGAAGCCGGGGGGAGATCCGTTTTGATAAAACTCAGAGCGAGGGGGTGTGGATGTCAGTATAAACGAATATAGAGAGATACAAACCATGCCTCACCATCTGGTCTCAGAGGATAAGTAAGAGTAATTGCTTCAAGCTGTGTGATCAATCCACCAAGCTGCAAGGTCACCCCGGACATCAAAGAGGGCCAGGGCTTCTGAGGGAAGGCCAGGACATTCCGCATCCAAACCCTTTTTCCAAAATCACACGGAGCGCCTGACTGCTGCTGCCTTAGAGACATCCGAACCACGGGATCATGTCCTGTGCTTCTCTCGTGAGGGAACAGCAGACCGGGCTTGCTAATCTGCACGGCTCAGAGACCCCAAGGCCACCCCTGGGTCCCTAGTCCTTCTACACACACACACACACACACACACACACACACACACACACAGAGTAACTATGTGAGAAGGTGGACATATTAATGAGCTTGACTGTAGTGTGTTTCACTGTGTATATGTGTACCAAACTATCATGCTGTACCCCTTAAATATACATAATTCTGATTTTAAAATTTTATTACACATTTATAAACACATTATATATATTTAAATATATGCAATTTTTAATAGATTTAAAATGAGTCCAAAATGATCTCTTTGGCATCCCAAGTGACTTCAGAATATTTTTATTGGAACAAAGTAGCTTTTCCATAGGGCTGGTCTCATTTAATGTGTGTGCTATGAGCATTGTAAAATAATTTATTTGGGAATATTTTGCTCTGTCCTGTGCCGTTTTGAATTTGACACCTCAGGGGCTTTCAATCTGATTTGTTTCTTAAGTTTTAAAATCCACTAAAATTGAGGAAATAACAAAACCTTTTTGCGGAGGAAGATTATTGACAAATTAATCTCAGAGACTCCATTGAAGGCCTCTATTAAAAGCTTGAGGGCACTGGAGAAATTCACTCATACACTGAACATCAGAAATACCCCAGCAGGTCGGACTGATGGTGCAGCCAGCCAGGAGTGTGCCCATGTTGGACACCAGGATGGAAAGTCTGCGTCCCTATGCAACATATTATGGGGACGTCATGGCATTTCAACGCAATTCCCGAAAACGTTGTTTTGATTTTCTGCTGAAGCTTAATTAATTGAACTGACAATAACTGTATTACAAAAGAAAGGAGTTCTTTGGAAAACTGAAATTTTAATGGGGAATTTTATTAAATACATCATCTTGATTTGCAACCTTATTATGAAATTTTAAAAATTCATATTCTACATTTGGATTGTCCATATGTTTCTTTAATAAGCTGCAATAAAAATAGAATTTGAAAGGAATGCGGCATCCCATCACTTTTATCTTTTACTTAATTAAACTTTCCTGGCTTGTTAAATCATATAATTCCAATCATACTGATCCCGGCGTGGGTGGTTTTTAAATTTTTTTTTCATTTGTTGAGCCCCGTTGTCTTTTTAATACATTTTTTTTTTGTTAATTGTTGAAAACTATTTAAGTGCTGCGTTTCATTCTAGTTTTATTTTATATACTTTCTTATTGTTTTATGACCAGCAGAAAGCTTAATTTATTGATATTGGTAGGGAAGTTTTATACAGGCAAAATAGAAGAGTGTAATTTAAATTGAAGGCAAAATATAAACGTAACCATTCTAGACATCTAAGTGAGGAGGCACTATAATTACACCAATCTTTGGTCAATCTTGACCACCAGTGGGTGAAGTCAAGGAGATAAAGCCATCATCTCAATTCAGAAAACCTGACTCCTATCCATGGACATAACCCCCACCCAGAACAGAAGTAGGTAACCCTTTCCTGGAATTTATACTTGCCAGTAATATTCCCTGGATAAACAATGGAATTACTCTAGGTGGTTCTACTTTTCAGAATTTTTTCAGAACTTTAACTTCTATTCTTGGTTATGGTGTGTGTGTGTGTGTGTGTGTGCGTGGGTACGCGCAGGGATGAAATTCTTTGGGTTTAGGAAATGCACTTTCTTATGTAGGTATATACAGAGATTTGCCTGGCTCTATGTTTATGAACTGCAGAGGCTGAGGTTAAGTGGCTGCTTATAAATACTGTCCTAGTTGTTTTTAACCTGAACTGGAAATTCAAAAAGCTTATAAAAACACCAAGGTGACGAAGTGTCCCCAGAGTGAACGCCCCTTGCTTAGATTTCAGCGAAACTGCAATATGCCTCTTCCAAGTTGAATCTGTGCTTTAAGAAAAAGAACAACAGTAGTGCTGAGAAATTCTACTCAGCCCAGGAGGCTAGTGACGGGATACGGATCGCACCTCTCCAAGGCATCAGTTTGATTCAATCCAGAGTGGCAGTTTCTCGGGACATCTGCTGTCTGATTGCTCTTTTCTGGCCAGCAAATGAGGGAACCGAGATGTCCTTAGTTGAATAGAGATCCCTCATTTAAAAAGCCCCTAGTGCTTGGATGTCCCTCTATTCCCAAAATTCAGGTGCAAACGGACTGCGGATCGACGGCGAATCGCTGAGAACCCTGTCTCCCCCCAGAAACGACGTGTCCGGTGGTGGATGTGCTGGCCTAGAGGCTCCTCACGTGACCGGGGGGGGGGGGGAGACACGCCTCACCTGTGAATGGCCCATGTCCTGGCTCTGTGGAGGTGAAGGGCATCATTCCTGCCCTGCTGGAAAGCAGATGAGTAGGAATCTGGGGGAAAACCGTCTCCGTTTTTATTTACTGTAGCTCTGTCAATCCAGACACACACGAGTGTTCTTTGGTGTTCTTCCAAAGAAATGCTTTCTCCTGAAACCGTCTTCAGTGGTCTCATCCAGTGAAGGAGATTACTTTGTGGTCACCTGTGTCAAGGCTATCAAGTCCCCCTTCCTAACAAAATGGGGTTCAGATGCCAAGACCGATGATGCTATCCATATGCACTAGGAGGTTATGCCAGGACTTAGGACTCACAGTTACTGATGCTTTCCCGGGAGGGCAGCACAGGCTCTCAGGCAGGTCTGGAGTAGGGTGAGGAAGCAGGAAAGGTAGTGGCCTTGGGGTGAACAGTGGTTATGGGGTGGGGACAGGGCAGCTGAGTCTCGTGTGTTTGAACTTCCTGGCCAGCCCAGCGTGGGTGTCATGGGTTTCTCGTCGGTTTACCGACGATTTGGCGCAAGAGGGAAAACAAGAGGGTGGAGCTTGAAAGCTTTCAGCAAACAACTGAGTCAGAAGTTTAGGATGATGGATATTAAAAGGCATCTAGTCTAGTTCTACTTTTTCTTTCCTAAAAGGTAGATTTTAGGGCTGCCTGGGTGGCTCATTCAGTTAAGCACCTCACTCTTGATTTTGTCTCAGGTCATGATCTCACAGTGTGTGGATCGAGCCCCGCGGCTGGGCTTTGCGTGTCAGGTGCAGAGCCTGCTTGGGAATCTGTCCCTCCCTCTCCCTCTCTCTGCCCCTCGCCTGCTCTTTCTTTCTCAAAATAAATACAAATAAAATTTTGTTAAAAAGTAGATTTTGCCACCATCATCTTGGAAAGCAATGACTCAGTCATAGCCACCCATATCGACATCCCCAGCAAGTAGTCTAGAACCTATAAATATGAGGAATGTTATTGATTGGGGCTGGGCTGGCAGACATAAATATTCTGATAGGAATAGTAATGTGAAAAATTCCAAGAATTTCAATCCGTAAAAGCCAATATTCTTATCCCTGCAATGCAGGTGCAAGGGCCCTGAGGGAAGTTCTGGAAAAGGTCCCAAGAAAGGATGGACCTTCTGGGTGCCTGTGGTTATCAGCTAAGTATAGAAGGGGATATTTAACACTGATATTACTTTGACATTTTGGCTACATATAGTACACTCGATTTATAAAGGTAATAGAGGCTTGTTCACAGGAATGCATAAGTAGTTTGCGGACATTTTTCATACATTTTCATATTAAAGTTTGGGTGAAGAAATCCCTGGTTTTTTTTTTAAAAAAAAGGGGGTGTTTGGGGCACCCAGATAGCTTGGTCGGTTGAGTCCAACTCTTTTTTAAAAAAAATATTGTTAACATTTATACATTTTTTGAGAGACAGAGACAGAGAGAGAGAGAGAGAGAGAGAGAGAGTGGGGGAGGGGCAGCGAGAGGGAGACACGGAATCCAAAGCAGGCTCCAGGCTCTGACCTGTCAGCACAGAGACAGACACAGGGCTCGAACTCACTGATTGTGAGATCACCACCTGAGCTGAAGTCGGATGCTTAACTGACTGAGCCACCCAGATGCCCCAAGAGTCCAATAATTCTTACAAAGTTGATTGGTAACTTTGTAAACATTGGGAGCTCCCCACCACAATGTACCCCCTAAACCCTTCTCCCCCAAATCATGTATATTCAACAATTTTAGCTGTTATTTGTTAGTTTGTTTTGTTTTTTTTTTTGTTTGTTTGTTTTGTTTTGGTGTTTATTTCCAGGTCACTAAGAATTATGCTTATATCCTTGCTCTTTATCCTTTGGTTTTCAACCCAATCTGCCGACGCACCCTGTGACAGAAGCGATGGGCTCTCCTGCACACATCCTCGCGCTGACCTTGCCTTTCCTGCATATACATATTCTCCTTGCTTTTATCTTTCAAATAACGCTCGTGTCATAATTTTGCTTAGGTCGATATTTATTAGTACTTCCGTCACATTAGATGCCTGCTATTCATAGGTTTTTGTATAGTACATTTCAATTATTTTTTTCTTCTTGCATATGATTTCATTTTCATCTCTCCCTTATGTGTTTATCACTTTTCTACCCCAGACTCTTCTTCCCTTGTATAAATCTGTGTTGCTATGTCCCAAGCCACTGTCAACTTCATGCTCCGAGCCCTCTGACAAGCTCCCGATCACCTGGACTGCTTCCTCTCTAGGTGTGCTGCCCAGGCCCCCATCCTGGGACCCCCTTCCCCTCCCCCTAATGATGGACACCCTATTTCCTGAACTTCCTTGTCCATTCTTCCTATTTTCTTGGATTTTGTAGAGCATGTTTTCTAGTAGCTTCCTGGGACAAGGTGCAAGGGGCGTGAAACCTTTGAAAACCTGCCTGTCTGAAGTGTCTCGATTCCTCTTTTGCACTTGACACACAGTTTCCCTTGCTGCAGAAATCGAAGATGCTAAGACTGTTTCCTCAGAACCTGGAAAGCATTCTTTTCTGTACCTTTTAGGGGTTTTTCGCTTCATTCTTTACAAAACCAAAGCAAAACAATGCTGTTTTCCTCGTTGTTGAAGCTTGTTGAGCTTCTCTTCGTTCTACTCCCAGTTCTGAAAATTCACAATGTCATCCCTGGTATGGTTCTATTTTCGGCTATTGTGCTTTGCAAGCCATGGCGCGTTGAAATTGAGAAACTCTCATCTTTCAAGTCTGCACAGTTTTTTCTTAGTCATCTTACTGATAGTTCTCGCCTGTTTTCTCTGTTCCTTCAGCCATCTTTAACTGAAAATCTAAAAATCTGTTTCCCTCCTGATAATGTCTTTAGATCTAATTTGGGGATACCTTTAGAACTGGCCAGTGTATCTTAACTACGGTATAATATTGCAATGCATAAATATGTCTTATTTAATAATACGTTAACAGACATTCAGACTGTTTCTCTTGTGAGTTTTTGAAAGCAGTGCTGCGGTGAATATTTTTGTGAGTCTGCTCTTGGGTCCATGTGTGGTTTCTGAAGTGTAGACCACCGCTGGGGCACAGAAAACACACATTGAAACGAGACGCCATGACTGTTTGGCTCCATGGCAGCTCCAATTTATAGCCCTACTTGCATTTCCTGACACCTCATCAATGCCAGATATTGTCGAACCTCTGAAATGTTGCCAAAATGATGGGTGAGACATTGTTTCTCAACTGAATTTGTGTGTGTTCAATACCCATCAAAGTTGGAGATCTTTCCATCTATCAGACATGCGAGTTTCCTCATGTATGAATTGCCTATCCATTTGCCCATGAGCTCTCAATGAAATTAAATTTCTGGATATGACAAAACGCATACCTCAAAATATGAAAACAGAACCAAATCTGAACTGCACAGGAAACACGTGATTTGTGCATGATGGCATTTTGCAATTAACAGGAAATATCCGGATTCCAGTGATATGTTTAAATAAAATGTGTTCATAAAAATTTCTATGTCACTTAATTATTTCAAAGAGAGAATGCTTTCCTGTTTTAAAATTAAAATGGCAAATGAGTCATCACATTGATTTACTTTTTACATGTTCATCTATTGACCATGTCTCCATCCTGCATGGGATATTGTTAACAAGTCTTGTTAGCAAGCTAATTTATTTTGAATGTTATAAGCATAAATATATATGAAAAATTTTCTATCTTCAAAGGAGAAAAGAAAAATTCATAACAATCTCCCACCTAGGAAAATCAGTATTAATGTTTCATAGATATTTTCGTTACTCTTTAGGTAAATATAAGCATCTTATGTTTTAAATACGAATATTTGTACAGACCAGCGTGCCACAGTTTCCGCTCAATATAACAGGATGAAAACTTTTTCTACCCGGTCAAACATTATTTTGCAACAGCAATTTAAATGGCTGTAGAGTGTTCCATTATGTGGATGTGGGGCAATTTCTTTAAATAGTTCCTCACTTTTTTGTACACGTGTCTCACATTTGGATCACCACTGTCAGAAGCATGAAATAAAGACAGAAGTCATATCCTCACTCCTTACTGGAAAAACTACAGAACAATAGTAAAAGTCCCTCATGAGTGCCTAGTCTAGAATATTTTTTCATTCTTACTTTCTTCTATAATAGTCTCTGAATACCATTTTTATTTCCCATTCTCAAATTATTACAAAACTTTTATGCCTTATTTTTCAAGGATGACACATACACGCACACACACACACACACACACACACACACACATTTTCCGGGTCCTTTGGCTGAAGGATTAATATCCTAGTCAATGGGATCAAGTTTGGTGTCACAAGATACTCAAGACCTCTGGATGCTTTGTTTGGCCAATTTTGTGATCAATCAAGAACATGTTAATCTAGCTTGGTTTCCTTGCATAGTGATTTCAAAAAAAAAATTAATATCAATACTAATGTTCAATTGCATGAGATGGTGTCTTCATGAGTAATCCTTTGAACTTATCACCACATCACGGGGATTTCATATTGGCCCCTAGCTTACATGATTCAAGTCACATAGAGGGGGTAAGGAAATTAAACGTTGTTTCACAGTGAGGTGTCAAGATTATCACTGAAAACCCCCAGTGTCATAGTTTACTGAATCTAAAATGAGTATTTTCTCACATTTAACATTGCAAAATTAAGGTGATCCTACAACCAATTGTATCTTAATACGGTTATTGGCAATTTTGCTTTCTCGGTGCTACATAAAATAACAGCATATCTCGTACTTTATGGCTTCTTACATCCTTTGACTAACAGTCTATAGATAATGCAGTAAGTACCCTTTGGCATGGTTCCCAATGATCCCCACCTCCTGGTAGCCATACACCATGTAGCCCAGTCCCCTTGAGCCGGGGCTGGACTGAGTATATATAACACTGCCGAAGCTATCGGATCTCACTTCCAAAATTAGGTTATAAGGATTATGAACTTTGTCTTGCCGGCACTCTGGTTGCTCGTGCATGGTCGTGTTGATGGAGAGGACAGCCTGACGAAGACCTGAGTGGCCTCTGGCCTGAATACATCAACAGCCTAAAGACAGTAGTAGCTTTGGAGGATGGCTGCATCTCTCAAATTAGAAATATCTAAATACCCACCAATGGTTGAATGGCTATAAAAATTTTGATGTTATATACAACAGCATACCCCACATCAATGGAAACGAGAGAAGTAATTCCATGGAAGACAACATGGGTGCATCTCACAGATGTGATGCCGAGTGAAAAAAAGCCAGATATGGAAGAGCACACATGGACTGTTGAAGCAAGTTGGCAAAGCAAATCCATGGTGTTAGAAGCTGGGATAATCATTAACTCAGAGAGGAGAAAGGGGTTAAGAATGGAAATTTGCATAAAGAGTTTGTTCTGATGCTGGTAATATCATATTTCTTGATCTGCCTGGCAGTTATATGGTTGTGTTTATTTTGTGATAATTCAGAAACCTGAACATTTATTATTTGTGTAAATTTTTCTACATGTTTTTTTTCCCTTTGTGTCTTTCTTATCACTGTGGAAAAAAAGAGAGAGCTGAATGTCATGCACCAATTCTTACATGTTTTGGACCAAAACAGACAAAGTTCTATAGAGTCCATTGGCCAGAACTTGTCTCAAGTCCCCATCTAATTGCATGAGGCTAAGGATTTTGGCCTTGAGTGTGCTCCACATAGAAAGAACTGGAAGTCATCAAACTGTAGTAATGTCTCCTCTATTAAGCTACTTTCTAAGGTCACATGTCTGTTAAATGGCAGAGCCAGCATTTAAACCCAGGCATTTGGACTCTGGAATTTGGGAACCTAACATGCGGTGGACCACCTAAGAGGAAAAGTAGCTTGTTAAAAACTTATGTCACAGACACAGTACTCAAATCCAGGTTTCTCCATTCCATTCTAGTGCTCCTTCTACCTAGTTAGATACTTTTCTGACTTTTATTAATCAGTTCATGTAATACACATAAACACTTTTTTAGGAAAATGTTGTCTAGCAGATACTGTGTACCTACCAGTCTTGGAGATTCACAATGTTTAGGAAAAGTCCCTCCCTGAAAGATTCTATGGCTAAGAAGGACATATGGATACTAAAAGGAATTAAATGTGACACACATTTACTTGGGTCAACAGCTCCTGGAAACTGGACTAAACAGTAGGGATTCAGCTATGGACAAGACATGAAGTATGTCCTCAAGGATCACCATTTTATGGAAGAGATAGAAAATAGAAAATAGAGGAAGAAGGAGAAGAAGAAGAAGAAGAAGAAGAAGAAGAAGAAGAAGACAGAAGAGAAAGGGAAGAAGGAGAAGGAGAGAAGGAAAAGAAAAGAGAAGAGGAGAGGAGAGAAGAGAAGAGAAGAGAAAAGGAAAGAAAAGAAAAGAAAAGAAAAGAAAAGAAAAGAAAAGAAAAGAAAAGAAAAAGGCAAGCTGGGCTCATTGCAATATAATATTAAACATGTAAATGGCAAAACTCTGGGTGAACCAAGCTGGCCAACTAGGGCTTCAGAGAGAAGCTAAGATTTTTTTCTGGACTGATAAACATGAATAAAATTTGTAGGGAAGATGGGGGCACAAATGCTAAGAAGAAAATGCCATCTGTGAAAAATGCATGATGTGATCAAGAGACTGCTTGGCTCGGCGTGAAGTACAGGGGTGGCCAGTGTGAGGGGATCTCAGCATGAAGGACATAAGGTTTTACAAACTAGAGGGCAGTCAGTAGTTAGGGGTAAGTGGAATTATCATGGGCTTGGATTATGGTCAAGAGATAATTCAGAAACACAGTCTATTGTTGGAGTGAAAGAGGGAGGGACTCAGGGATGATGCAAGGTTTTGGCTTGAGCAAATGGGTGCCGCTAACAGATGAAGGAAAGAGTAGTTGTAGAAATGGCCGTGGCTGTGGAGCCTGTTTTGGACTTAGTCTAAGTGGCCTGTGGAACATTTCAGAGGAGAGTCCATTATGACTCAGCTGTGGAGTAGTTTGTATATTTCTTGCATCCTTCTCTCTCTGTATTATCAAATTCTCTTTACTCTTTAATTTGTATCTACATAGAAGAGAAATTCAAGCAGAGATGTTTTTACAATACCCCCAAACTAAACAACCACTAAGAAGACCTTATTGATGCAGAATGCTGCCCCTGAGACATTACTGTGAAATTAATTTGTAGAAGTTGAAAGGGAACTTGCCATTTTATTAAATTTCTTTCATATCTATCTTCAAATACAGGGTGAGACTTTTTTCTTGTTTGGGGTGGTCATTTGTCAACATTAAAACCTGTAAAACAGGACCACCAAATTGATTTACCAGCTTTTCTGTTTGTTTTTACCTTTGTGTTTTAACAGCATAATTGAGATATAATTTACATGTGGTATACAATTCACTCATTTAAAATATACAATGAAATGTTTCAATGCATTCACAATGTTGTGTAACCATCACTAACATCTAACTTTAGAATATTTCAATAACCTGAAAGAAGCCTTGTACTCATTAGCAGTCTACCAGGTTCTCTTAATATTTCATTCAAGTTGTACTCATTACTGTAATCACTTGTCCCGTTATTAAAATATGTATTTTAAGAACAATGAAATAAGATGTTATTCATTAATTCTGTTAGTATAGGTTCTAGATTCACTAGCAAAACCTCATTAAAAATCAATGATCCAAACAAATAATAAAATGAAAGACATAAATGCTAGCATACTGATAATTACATTAAAAGTAAATTATCTAGGGGCACCTGGATGTGTCAGTCAGTTAAGTATCTGACTCTTGATTTCAGCTTAGGTCACAATCTCATGGTTCATGAGTTTGAGCCCCACATTAGGCTCTGTGCTTGCAGTGCGGGCTCTGTCTGGGATTCTCTGTCTCCCCCTCTCTATGCCCTCTGCTCTGTCTCTCTCTTTCTCTCAAAACCAAATAAACTTTTTAAAGTAAATTATCTATACACACAGAAATTGTCAGAATGAATTGAACAAATGACCCAATTGTAGGGTTTCTATAAGAAGCTCACTTCAAATAGATCCATGTAAGAAAAAAAGATTTTTTTTAATGTTATACAAAAACAGATCAAACAAAAGCTGAAGTTCAGACTCATTAGACTTTAGAGAAAAAATATTCCAAGAAGGAAAGGACATTCCATGACAATGAAAGTGTTCTTCGTTGAGAAGACCTAACCATACTAAAGGGTATGCACCAAACAACAGAGATATAAAACACACAAAGGAAAAACTAACAGAAATGAAAGAAGAAATAGATGAACTCACAATTATGTTTGTGCACATGAATAACTCTCCTCTCTGTAACTGATGTATGTAACTATCAGACTGAATATCAGAAAGTATACAGAAGAACTAACACCAGCACCAACAAATGGGATAAAACTGATATTTATAGAACCCTCCAATTAACATAAGCAGAACACATATCTCTTCCATGTGCCCAAGGGATAGTCACCAAGATATGCTTTATTTTGGGTCATAAAACAAATCTAAATGGGTTTTAATATTAGAAAACATAAAAATATGTTCTCTAACCATAATGTGATTCTCTAACCATAATGTGTACCAGAAAGATGAGAGGAAAACCAGCAGATGCTCGAAAAGTAAACAACATGCATCTAATTATCTCTGTGCCAAAGAGGAGGTCTCCAAGGAAATTTGAAAAGCATATTGAACTGAATGAAGATGAAAATACAAAATATCCCAATATGTGGAAAATAAATTTAGTTGTGCTAGACGGGAAAACTAATGCCCGGGGACATGGAGAGGTGTCTGAAGTTGGTGACCTATCTTACTAGAAAAAAAGAATGTGAACAAAATAAGCCAAAAGTAAGACGGAAGTGAGTAAAAAATAAGAGCAGAAATCAATGAAAGTGAAACAGAGAAATGGAGAGAAATCAGTGAACCAAAACCAGACCTTTCAAAAGATCAGTAAAACTGATAACATGGCTAGCAGAACTGACAAGAAAAGAGAGAGAGCACCTAAGTTACAAACACTTGGAATGAAGAGGGACTATCACTTCTAATCTCACAGACTTTAAAAAGATACCAAGATAATACTATAAACAGCTCTATGTGCACGAATTAGATAATTGAAACAAGATGGACCAATCCCATGAGCAGCACAAACTACCCAAGCTCACCCAAGACAGAACAGAATATCTGAATAGTCCTCTGTTAATATAACAAAAATTTAATTAGTGGTTAAAAACCTTTTTTAAAAAAAGAAGAAATTATCAGGTTAGATGATTTCACTGGTAGAGCCTACCAAACTTTAGGGAAGGAATAACACTTCTATGTAATCTTTTCCTGAAAATAGAAACACACACACACACACACACACACACACACACACTTCCAAAATTATTTTTTGAGTACAGTATTTTCCTGATACCAAAACCAGGAAAAGACATTACTTTATTAAAAAGAAGTAAAATTATAGACAATATACCTCAAGAACATACACATAAAAATCTTCAACAAAATATTAGCAAGCTAAATCTAAATCTATTGTCTATCTATCTATCTATCTAATCTAAAACTTGTTGGCACCAAGTAGGGGTTTATTCCTGAGACAAAGGCTAGGCCAATATTTACAAAAATACTCAATATAATTTACCATATTAATAGTCTAAAAGAGAAATACCACATGACCATATGAGTTGATGGAGAAAAAGTATTTGGCAAACAACAATATCTATTCATGATAAAAAAAAAATCTCAGCAACAATCTAGAAGCGAAAGAGAATTTGCTCACTCTGATAAAGAGTATCCACAAAAAACTGGCAGCTAATATCACATGCATTTTTTAGGGTGTAGGTGACAAGGAAAAAGCTCTGGATGGTCAACACTGGATAAATTTGGCAGAAAGAAAGAAAGAAGAAAGAAAGAAAGAAAGAAAGAAAGAAAGAAAGAAAGAAAGAAAGAAAGAAACTTCAAATTGTAACCCCAAGTAGAAAATAAATATTTATGAGTCCATACTAATATGAATAATTGAATAAATAAATTAGAGACAAGAGACTGATTTTACGTGCAGAAGAATGCCAAATAACTTATATAGATTCTCCACCCTCAAGAAGAGAGAACATAAACTCCATTCCTTACATATGGGCCGTGTGCAGTGACTTCCTGCCAAAGAGTACATTATGGGAAGTGAAGAGTAGAGTTACTTTACCGAGGAGAAACCTAAAAACATGATCTCCAACAGTGATCAAGGTCAAAATCAACAGTGATAAGTCATATTGGTAATATGCGCCCATGTTGATATGATGGCATAAAAATGACACTCAGCCTCTATGGTTTTCCTCCCCCAAATCCATAACCCCAGTTTAACCATTAGAAGAATACCAGAAACATTCAATCACAGGGACATTCTATAAAATACTTCACCAATACTCTTCGAAGTGGTCAAAGTCATCAAAATCAAGCAAAATCTGAGAAACTTTTATAGCCAAGCAAAGCCTTAGGAGAAGCAGCTACTAAGTGTACTGTCCGGGGTGGAATTCAAGAACAAAGTAGAAGAGCATTAGGTTAAAAACTACGAAAATCTAAATAAAAGATAGGCTTTAACTAAAGATAAAATATCAATATTGATTAATTAATCGCAACAAACGCTACTTATTTCAGGTATTAATAATAGGGGAACTGGACCTCGCTGCAGGATATATGGGAGCTCTCTGTAATAGCTTCTCAAACTTCCGGTAAACAGAAAGCTGTTCCCCAAACTAAAGCTGACTTAAAAATCAATTAATGCAGGGGCGCCTGGGTGGCGCAGTCGGTTGGGCGTCCGACTTCAGCCAGGTCACGATCTCGCGGTCCGTGAGTTCGAGCCCCGCGTCGGGCTCTGGGCTGATGGCTCAGAGCCTGGAGCCTGTTTCCGATTCTGTGTCTCCCTCTCTCTCTGCCCCTCCCCCATTCATGCTCTGTCTCTCTCTGTCCCAAAAATAAATAAACGTTGAAAAAAAAAATCAATTAATGCATTTTATGAGAATAAAATATCTTGTATGCTTAAAAATAATTTGACAACATACAACACCCGTTTATGATAAAACCTCTCAGCAAAATTGGAATAGAAGAGAACTTTCTCAACCTGATAAAGGGCATATATAAAAAATCCTACAACTACCATTACATTTAGTAATCAAATATTGAATGCCTTCTCACCACCACGACCAGCCACAAGACAAAATAGAGTTCTTACTTCTATTACACATAAACAACAACAACAAAAATGGACCAGAGATTTGAATAGACATTTCACAAAATAATCCATATGGATTGTCAAACACATTAAAAAATTATCAACTCCATTTGTCATCAGGGAAGCCTAAACTAAATCCATAATGTGATATAATCTCACACCCCAAAATGGCCACCAAGAAGGCTAACCTTTAAAAGACTTCCGACACCAAATGTTGGTGAGGAATTGGGACGGCTGGGATTCTCATGCAATGCCAGGAAAAATGCAATGTGGTGCCATCACTTTGAAGTGTTCTGACATAGAACACATTCTGACAGTTTCTTTAAAAGCCAAACACATACCTTTTCTATGACCCAGAGTTCTACTCCTATTTATTTATTCAAGATAAATAAAAAACAGGTTCACAAAAAGACTTGTCCGAGAATGCCCAGAGCAGCTTAATTTATAATAGCTGAAAACTGGAAAACATCCCTGGCATCCTTCAGTAGATGAATGGTCAAACAAACGTGGGCATATTCATTCTTACAGTGAAACACCACTCTACAATAAACAGGAACAAATGTGCGAGACATGCAAAACAAGGATGAGTCACAAAAACACTCTGGGCACAAAGCCTAACACACAATAGAATATATAGTTTCATTCCATTTACATGAAATTCTACACAAGCCAGACCAATCTTGGTAAACAAATTTGAACGACGGTTGCCAAACTGAGTGAAGTAGGAGTGAATATTCTCTGGGGTGGAGGAAGGGTTGGGGAACTTTCCCTGGTAAGATTAATACTTCATATTTTGATAGGGGTTGGGATTACAAGTGTATGCAGTTGGGAAAACTCATCAATTGTACACTTCTTATCTGTGCCTTTCATGGTGTATATAATTTGCATAGATCCTGTAAACGTTTCAATCGGATTAATGGCTACATACGCAAGCATTTAAAAGATTGTGTGCTGATGTCTGCAACTTACTTTGAGGTGCTTCAGAAAACAGATTAAGTGATGAATATACAGAGACGGGTTTGTGGACATGTGAGAAAGCAAGTAGAATAAAATGATAATGGTAAAACCTAGGTGGTGGCTACTTGGGTATTCATCGTAAATGTCTTTCAGTTTTCTGTGTTTTGAAAAAATTCTTAATAAACTCCTGAGAAAATCACAATTCTTTACACAATGTCATTTTCCCACCCAAACAGAAAATAGGCTGATGCACAAGTCACTTTAAATCAGCTCACTCCATCTTAATAAGGTCACCGAGCTCATTGTTTGTCATTTTATAATTCTGTATTTTAGATTCATGACTTTCCTTATTTCTCCACACTGCCACAAGCCAACAATGAAACGTGTGCTCTTAACGATTCTGATATCCCAAGACACTTCAGGCTGGTAAACTGAATTGTCTAGAAGGCACCTGGGTGGCTCTGTCGGTGAAGCATCTGACTTCAGCTCAGGGCATGATGTCACGGTTCCAGCCCTGCATCAGGCTCTGTGCTGACAGCTCAGACCCTGGAGCCCGCTTCACATTCTGTGTCTCCCTCTCTTTCTCCTCCCCTCCCCCACTCATTCTCATCCTCTCTCTCTGTCAACAATAAACACTCAAAAAATTACATATATAAAAAAAGAAGGCTCTTTTCATTGACTGACCTGTCTTTGTGTGCAATGTGCATATGGGGCTAGAACACACACACATCAATAATCTGCCACGAGGAGATACATTTAATCATGGCCGCCAGGGGAGCAAAGGTGTTTACAAGGTCTGCTCCCAGCATGTTCTTCATTCACTGTAGGGTCTAGTAACAGGGGTCTCCCTCTCAGGGTCATGTTAACCCTGGCCCCACACAGATGCTCTAACCTGACAGGGTTAGTGGAATTAATCCGCATTTCTGACTTTCTGAGCATGTCCTCAGGAGGTGCATTTGCGTGGGCCCCGAGTAGCTGGGTTTTGGCTTATTTCTAGGAAGTGCGATGCTGTGGACAATAGCACCATTTGCCACTCAGCTGTGTGTCCGTCGACCTAACAACTGCTGTGAAGCTGTCTCAGTCCTGCCGAGAGCAGTGAGGCTGTAAGGAAAAAGAAATCAATTTAAAGCAATCAAAAAAGTCTACGCTTTTCCCAACGTTGTCGTAACAGAGTATTGGCGACCGAATGGTTTCAACCACAGAAATTTATTTTCCCAACGTTCTGGAGGCTGGAAGGCCGCGATCGAGGTGTTTGTGGGTTGGTTTCTTCTGAGGCCTCTCTCCTTGGCTGTCTCCTCCTTGTGTGTGCGCATCGTCTCTCCTCTGTGCGTGTCTGTGTCCAAATCCTCTCGTCTTAGGAAATCACCAATCACAGTGGATTAGGGCCCGTCCTCATGACCTCACTTGAACGTAATCATCTCTTTAAAGACACGATCTCCAAGACCAGTTGCGTTCTCAGGTCCCAGCGATTAAGACTTCAATACCTGAATGGGGTGGGGGGTAGAGAGACACAGCTCCGCCCATAAAAAACAAAGTCCCTTTCCTCAAAATACTTGAAACTTTTGAGACAAGAATGTGTCACTTTGATGAACAGTACAGTGCCCGGGAAGCAGGCTCACCGGCCATAGGTTATGCTCCCCCAGGAACACAGACGACTGCCCCAGGGCCCTTGCTGGTTGCATAGCTTGTTGGTTTCAGATCTATTTTTCTCTTGCCCTACGTGTCACAGGGCGCCAACAACAGGTTCTGTTGACCGGGTTGCCTTGTCGTCTGGCTTCCCTTTCCGTTTGACCGATGGAAGGCACTGCCGGGAGACTGAAGAGGAGAAGAAATGGAGACCCCAGAGTATTTCTGTTCTCCCCCAACCCCGTTTCTGCCCCAGGTCACACTTCCAGTCCTGGCCGCATCCACCTTACCGCTCTAGATCGTGCTGGAAGCCCTTAGCACCATGGTTCCGAATTCGGCTGGGTTGCTCTACTCTAGTGTTCCAGCTCATCAAGGTGTCCCTTGCTTTGGGTTACTGCCAACGCTACCTCTTCCCGTGGCCACAATTTAATGGCAGTTAAATCGCCACACGTAAATATATGCCTGTGGAACTTTCCATCACCTAAGCGACGAATCCTGTTTTAAAACTCCCTGAATTTAGAATAACCGGAGTGTTTCTTGCTCGACGGCCTGGGCGGTGACTCGAACACTCTATCAAACACTCACTCACTAATCAGGTGGAGGTCAGGGTCAGTGGAATTTGGGGACTTAGTGTGCAGGGAGCCGTAGGGTATACGAGAGCCGGGTTTGATTATCTCTTGCTGTTAGAACATCCCCTTAAAACTCAATGGTTTAAAATACGATTACATACAGATGGTTCTGCAGTGTGGGCAGGGCTTAGAGGGGAGAACAGTTCTCTGATTTCATGGTGTCACGTGGGTGGTTCGACTGGTCTCTAGTATTTACTCCCAAGAGGGTCTTATTCACGTGGCCAGCAAGTTGGTTCTGGCTTTTGGCTTCTGATACCGGTGGGGACTTGTTTTTCCTCTGTGTGCCTCTCTCTCCCTACTGAACGCAGTATGGCCATCCTGGGGGAAGGGGAAGTCTGACCTGGTAGCTGGCTTGCCCAGGAGCAGGAGAGTGAAAGTTGGGAGACACTCTTAATGCCTACGAGTGCAAGTCCCAGAACCTCACTCTGCCCTGTTCTGTTGTTGAGAGCCCTCGAGGGCAGGGCAGGTTCCCAGGGAAGGGAAAAAACTCCCACCCTTTGAGGAGACAAGAAACTTGCAAAAGAACGTATAGGAGGGGAGACAGCATTGTGGCCCCTTTAATGCCAACTGCCACGTCGGGGAAGTCAGGCTTTAATACATTAATATATTTGCCATGCTCGGGTCGCCTGGGTGGCTCAGTCAGTTAGACATCTGACTCTTGATTTCAGCTCAGGTCATGAGCTCACCGTTCATGAGTTTGGGGCTCTGAGCTGGCAGCATGGAGGCTGCTTCGAATTCTCTCTCTCTCTCTCTCTCTCTTTCTCTCTGTCTCTCTGCCCCTCCCCTGCTTGCACTCTCTCAAGATAAATAAATAAACATAGAAATATATATATATATGTAATATATTATATATATAATATAAATGTAATATATATATTATAAACATACAGAGCTGCAGACAAGCTGGTTAAACCAGGTTACCAACAATTATTCTCCGGCTGTAATTCTCCCGAGACACATGAGCCTTCTTCCCACCCCCCCTCTCCTCCAACACCCCACTTGCTGGGCTCAGCAACACTTGGTCTCCACTTTTAAAAGTAGACATAGTTGCATCTTTGTTTCACCTTAACTTGTAAATGTCATGGTAACTTGGACGTCTCAGCGACAGGCTTTCTGTCTTCCCTCATCCTTCCATTACATTCTCTACTAGCTTTTGCTGCAGGCCAACGATATTGCCCTTTGGTGACTCATGCCTCAGCCGTCTTTCTAATCAGGAGGGGTTATATCTTTCTAATATGTAACCACTCATTGAATCCTAGGTCAGGCCAGGGGGCGGCGGGGGGAAGGGGTGTCCGAGTTCCCGAAAGGACACGGGTTATGTGGCATCACGTGCATTCTTGAGGGCAGTTGAGCCTCTAATGGTGAAGGGCGAGTGGCCCGCCCCACCACGAGCTCCTGAGCACCCCCCCCCCCACCCCGCCACAGCGAAAGCAATAAAGACATGAACCACCAAATGAGAGAGGAGAAAGGGAGATGGTTATTCAATTAGAATAGCCTTGCAAATTGGCCCCGAATTTCCCCAGGCTTCTAAACTTCCAAGAAGCTCAACTATACTCTTAAGGTCATTATCAACACCATCTATTTCTCCTCTTTCGCCTGGTAAGGGGAAGAAGCAGCACCTGCCAACGGCTGAACTCCCTACGATATTCCCCACAATTCACCTCGGGCTTGTTGTACACGTGAAATCGTGAAATCGTGTGCAAACGAAAAGGGTCAAGATTTCTTGTGTCTCTTGGGAAAGACCACCCACCATGGGTGGAAGGTTTTAGAAATGGTGAACCCGCACCACGGAGACAACACTTTTTCTTATTCTATAGTTTTCGCTTCTTCTTTGTAGCCAGTCTTTGCCCCATCGTGAAACTGGTGATCTGGTGTTTTCCCTTTGCCTGCCTTCTCATTGTTAAAGGAAAAAGAAGCAAGAGGAAAGAGGACCTGGAAAGCAATCTTTATTACGTTGGCGAGCCAATCTGGTTACTTTACACATGCACACAAATGCACACACAAAGACACACAAGCATATATGTATGCATCTGTTTTCCTTTGCTCTCCTCTTTCAAAGAGTATTATTTTTTTTTTTAATGTTTGTTCATTTTTGAGACAGAAAGAGACAGAGCGTGAGCAGGGGAGGGGCAGAGAGAGAGAGAGCCACAGAATCCAGAGCAGGCTCCAGGCTCTGCGCTGTCAGCACGGAGCCCGACGCGGGGCTCGAACCCACCAACCGTGAGATCATGACCTGAGCCGAAGTTGGACGCTTAACCGACCGAGCCACCCAGGCGCCTTCCCTGCTTCTTTCAAAGTTTAAATACCTTTGGTTATCCAATTTGTGTGCCTGGAGCCTCAGGCACATACACTGGGATGGGAGGAAGGGAGACTGGGGTTCACACCCTTGACAGTGTGCATTAGGCAGAACCGCTGATCACCCTGGGGAAGAGAGACTGAGAATAGCGGCATTTCAGACCGCTAGCATTTCAGAAGGGAAGGCAGGGAACTGGGCTAACGGACTGAGCTTCCCCTGGAGACAAAAGCAGCAACGTGGAGTGACCCCTAATTCCCCCTCTGAGAGGATGAGAACCCAGCGTTCACTTTGGGGGCCCTTGAACGGAGGCATGCAGAGATGGTTCCCCCAAATCCACAGTGCCTGGAAGAGAAGAGAAGGGAGACAGTGACAGCGGAGCAAAGAACCTGGGCAGCTCAGTGGGTTGAGTGCCCTAACTGGCCTCAGGTCATGATCTCGAGGTTTGTTAGTTTGAGCCCCACGTCGGGTTCACTGCTGTCAGAGCCCGCTGTGGATCCTCTGTCCCCCCTCTCTGCCTCTCCCCACCTTGTAGTCTCCCAGAAAGAAATATATATATATTTTTACATATAAATATATATAATATAATAAATATATAAATAATATATATTATATATAATACAAATATAATAATACTAAAATAAATAATATAATAAAATGATATAAATATATATATATATATTTTTTTTTAAGAAGCAAGAACAGACAAGATCCTGCAGGTGCCTATGAGGTGGCAGAGGTGAGGCTGCGGGAGAGCAGGGGGCCCCAGGGAGGGGCAGGGCTGGGCTTTTGGCGGGGAGGGTGCTGCCTGCGCATCCACACGAAAGGATCAACTCTGCAGCCTGAGACAGAAACTGCTGGGGCTTGGGCAGCAGAGGTTGTCAGTGAATCATTACACAATAGCAGCCTTCGTAGAGACGTTGTGATGAAACATATCAGGGAGTGCTTACAAATCCTCAAAGAGTTGGTGTCTGTTGTTTTGGAAATCGCTGCAAAAGTGCAAAGGGAATACCCACAGGCTTACAAAGAGAAATGAAATTTGAATATCGTCACATTTTATGGTAAAAAAAAAACCCATTACATTCATATGAAGTTTTACATTATTAATCTATTATTAATGAGGAAGATCATTTTAAAATTAATTGCCACGTTATCTGATACAGTAATTGACCGCCAAAACGGCTGTTTTGTAATGTGTACAAATCATGGATCCACGTTTGAGCTCTTGTATTATATCCACAGGTTACAGGAAATGCAAGAGGGGACATTAAAACAGCGTCATGAACATTTACCTTTAAAACTGCATCAGTCAACACAAGAACTTGGACACGGATGTTTATGGCAGCCTTATTCACAACTGCCAAGACTTAGAAGTAACCAAGAGGTCCTTCAGCAGGAGAATCGATAAATGAGCTGCGGTTCATCCAGATGGTGGAATGTAGACGCTAAAAAAGAAATGAGCTATCAACCCCTGAACAACATGGAGGAGACTTAAACGCATGCTACTAAGAGGAGCCTTGAATGCATATTCCAGTGTGAAAAGGCCTCTCATTGTATGATTTCATCTATATGACATTCTGGGAAAGGAAAAACTATAGTTACAGTAAAAAGGTCAGTGGTTTCCAGGGGTTTGGGGGAGGAACGGGTAAACAGTTGGAGCACAGAAAATGTGGGACAGCGAAACAATTCTGTATGATACTGTCATGGCGGATACATGTCATTATACATTTGTCCAGACCCATAGAAAACACAATAATGAGCCCTATTGTTACGTATGGACTTTGAGTGATTATGATGTGTCAGTGCAGGTTCACTGATGGTGATAAATGCACCCCTGTGGTGGGTGACGTTGGGGAAGCTGTGCACGTGCGGGGTCTGGGGGTATATGGGAACATCCTGCTGAATTTTACTGTGAACCTAAAACTGATACAATATATAATGTCTATTTAAAGAAATACATATCAAAACGATTACATTCAAGCATGCAGCTCATTTATATGAGGAATTAAATATTTTTAGAAACATTACTCTATAAGAATCGACACGTTTACATGTAGGAAAATGTATACTTCAACAAAATTTAGCAGAAATGTATCCCAGTGTTGCCACAGCGTATACATCGTGCTCTTCGTTACAAAGTGTAAAGATTCTACTCAAAATTAAAATGTATCAGAAATTACTTGTGATCTTACTCTTGCCAAGAGCAAGTGATGTGGCTTTTGATCTCATCAATAGAAGATGAAAGTTGCCGTGGGCTCAAGTTTCAGTGATTTAGGATGTGAATTTTCAGACAAGTGAGTCATAGAAATCCTATGCTCAATCAAGATATCGCATTAATGAGGTATTATTATTACTTATTATATAAAATGATTACACTGGGAGAGTTTTTGCAATTTATGAGTTTGGGTCGTTACTCATGTATAAAATTACCCGTATTGTATTCCACGAATAATGTAATATTTCTAAATAAAAAGGGTCTATTTCTTAGTACTTTTAACTTGACTTCTTTATCTGCTTCCTGAACAGTGGCCCACATTTTCATTTTCGCGTGAGCCCCACAAACTATGTAGCTGGTTCTGTTTATAGGGGTCCTAAATCCACAGAATATATGTATCTGCTTATCTCAAATGTATTTTATTTTCCTTTAGGAGGCACTTTTAAGCTTCTCAGCTTTCCTCACATTACTAATAACTTCTAATATTCTCTTTCAGATTAATTACTCAGAATCGATTGCAGAAGCTTGTAGAATAAACACATCTAATGATTTGTGAACTTCCCCCAGCCTTCTGTGTGCTTTACTGTCTCTAATGGAAACTGTCACCATATAATTTACTGGTTCATGTTTGTGACCATTTCTCCCTCGCGGTGAATACAAGAGCTCGAAGCCCATCACCCTGACACGAGGGTGGCCTAATTCCCAGTTTAAAGGTGAACTTGTAGAGAGGTGGTGCTGGGTCATCCCTAGGACTGGCTCTTGGGCTCCCCAATTGGGTTTTCCTCTGGAGTCTGTGGGCCCAAAACCTGAGAATTTCTCTAAATGCCACTTTGATGTTAGCTCTTCTCTGGCCTGCAACGGATGCTAGTTATGTGCCTTCTAATTCACAATAGGCCTCCGCCATTTTTAGAACACGCCATTGTCCCTTCTGATTGTGAGAGACCCCGCCACAGGCTGGTTCAGCAACATGGCTCTTTTAGGGGGCTCAGGAAGAAAGTATATGGATAAGGTTCCACAACCAACCTTCCCGGGTGTGGGTTAATACAAAGTCTGATTAATTGCGGTTGTTATTATTTTAAGAGAAGGGAATAGATGCTTTGCTATATGGTTTAGGGATTTCTTGAATGAGTGGCCATCTTGGAATCTAAAGTGCACTGTTGGGGGAGCAAGAGGGGTGGTACTAAGAGTGGCTTGAGGGTGACACCTGGGTATCTCAGTCGGTGGGGCGTCAAACTCTTGATTTCAGCTCAGGTCATGATCTCAAGGTTTGTGGGTTCGAGCCCCACATCAGACTCTGCAGGGAAGGGCCTGCTGGGGATTCTCTCTCTCTCTCTCCCTGCCCCTCCTGTGCTTTCTCGTGAGGGATCTGAGTGTCTCCATAATCTCTCACTCATTCCCAACCACGGTCCTGAAAAAATAAGCCTGCAATAGAAAAACATTTAAAAGGCACAGGATGTTTTCAGATGAGCATCCCTGGCCCGTGCAGTAGTCCTTCCATGCAGACTAATGTCCTAAACCCCTTCTATACAGGAATTCTAGAACAGTCCTGGGGAAGAGGACTGGCAGGAAGGTTGGGGGCAGGTGGTGTTATTCCGCACAAGTATGGCTCCCTGGTGTTCTGTGATGTGGAAGGTTCTGGGGCCAGGCCTGGGGGGAGGAGACTGGCACCTCCTCCACCGCCCAACAGAGGTCTCGACAGGATCATGCAATGTTTGCTCAGCATGAGGCTGGTCTTCCTCCCAGACATGATTTGGCAATCGGCTCACAGTTTTCTGTATTTTCCAAAGACATAACTGCCACTCTTTTCTTTGCACTGGATGATTAACTTCAGATGTTTAGCTAAGAAGTGCCAATGCCTTTCCTTTGACTACACACCATGCATAATTTATTTGTAACAAATCTCTCATATCATCTCTTATTATCTTGCTTGGCTTTGATTTATGACATAAGATGTACAACGATATCTTTTACTCAACTCTCTAAGCTGATGACAGTCTCCCCATTTAGTAATAATGTTAAGTCTTGGTTTCTTAAGAGAAAGTTTATTAAATGTGATCTAAACAAACGGGGATTGCTGGGCGATCCATTTTCTTCCTGTCGAGAGAGCGGACCAACCGTTTCTTCAGCATTCTGCCCCCAGGTAAAGGAGTTAACGCCTCTGATTGGTCAGTTTGGGAGAGTAACTGCGCATGCTCAACCTCTCCTCCCCACCCCTTCTTTGTCTTGAGAACAGGCCAGCCGGGCTCACCCAGCCCGATGCTGATAATAGATGGCAACATCTGTTTAATTCTGGAATTTAGCAAGTGCTCACATAACCAATGTCCTCCGATTCAGCCCCTATTGATAATGCAGCTTATAATTTACCCACTGTGTTGAATTTCTAAATAAAAAAAAAAATTCTCAACTTGTTCATGTAGGGGAGACACGTAGAGGGATGCTATTTGTGGGCTAGCCCAACAAGGGTTTTTTGGCTAATGCAGTCAGTCAAACCCCACCCCCCATTGCTGCTGAACTCTGTAATTGTCTCTTGAGTCAAGATTAATTTGACCTCCAATTGCTTAGTGTTCCTCAGGATTGTTTACATGGGAAATATGATTTACCTATATCTCGAGAAATCCCTGAGGATGCTTCTAAGGCTAGTTAAATTTCTAGGCAATTTCTGGGCAATTCAGTTGTGAAGAATGTGCTCGTGTTGGCTGTGTAACCTCTGGGTCTTTCCCGCCTTCGGGGTTTCCGGCAGAAACTTACGATGAAGACCGCTATTTGTGGACTGGTGATTTCTGGGTTCAAGTGTGTGTGGTGACCCATACATCACCCCTACAGGGACACGCTCTGCTACTTGGAGATTGCCATTATTGTCTTCTGTTCATCCCAGGATTTCAGAATTAATCCGTGCCTCATCTAAATGCAAAATAGGAGATAGGACTGCAAATGAGCAGGAAGCCAAGAGGAAAAAAAAAAAAAAAAAAAAAACAACCAAAAACCCACAGCGACCCTAAGAAAGGATGGGTTATGGAGATAAGCTTTTGATAAATTGTAGAGCAGTCTCAGCAGTAACGTCACGATTAATGAATCACTTGCTGCCGTCCTGTTACTTTGTTTTTACTCTGAAAATGCGGTCCATACATCGCCAGTGAGACAGATCCTAAAGTTGGCATGGATGGAGCGTTCAGAAGGTGCTCTTAGATTTTGGGGACTCGTGGGTGTAGAAAAACTCACCTCTGGAACTGACGCAAATAGAGATCGACCCTTGAGGGAGTTCAGCCAGCGATAGGCAGGAGAAATTTCCCAGAGGCGATTTTCACTTCTGCTGATGAAACTAGGGTGTCTTTTAATCCAGCCAGGAGCACAAGGCGGTTTTTAAAATCTGTGGCATTCTTGCATTCATTTCCCAACGACGTGTCACTGACGACCACAACGTTACCATGACTTATCCGGACCCTCTGGTCAGCGTCTCCCCGGATGAGGATGAGGATGCCTCTTTGCCTGCACTCTTATCTGGAGGCCTGACGGGGGAAGAGTCCTTGCCCGTCTCATTCAGGTCGGAAGGGTGCATCCCCGTGGACCGTATGAGTGAGGACTCTGGCTTCCTAACAGGTGTTGAAGGGAGGCTGCCCCCAGTTTCTTTTCCACAGGGCCCTTTCCATGGGGAGTCAAGACACCGCAGTTTGCACCTTCAACAACGGAAAGATGGTTTCTATTTCCTCACACGATCTCCAGTGCTTTTTTTAAGCACCTTCACCAGATTGAGTCAGAAGCACTCAAGGTCATCTCCCTTTGGCTTACCTCAAAAAGTCAGCTAATCTGTGATCTTAATCATCCGCAAAATCCCACCACTTCTGCCCTAAGGTGTGACTTACACAAGCGACTTAAATCTCTTTGTTTTGCCAAATCACACAGTCTAATCAAAGAAGAGACATCCATCACATTCGTCATATTCTGTTGGTCAAAACCATGCCCCTGTTTCTGCCACACTCAAGGGAAGGGAATTATCCAAGGGCATGAATCCTTGAGTGTCACCTAAGAATATATCTGCCACAATTCTTTTTTTTTTAAGTTTGTTTATTTATTTTGGGAAAGAAAGAGAGAGAGAGAGAGCAAGAACAGGGGAGGGGCAGAGAGAGAGGGAGAAATAGAATCCTAAACAGGCTCCAAGCTGTCAGAAGAGCGTGATGAGGGGCTCAGACTCATGAATCATGAGATCATGACTTATGCTAAACCAAGAGTCGGATCCTTAACTGACTGAACCACCGTATCTGTCACAGTTCTCGATAGTTTACCGTATTTGTTATCTAGTGAATTCAATACATTTTAGAAAAAGAAAATTATGGTCTTCTCAGATGTACCCAGTCAATTCCAGAGAAATGGGGATTTGACTACAGGACACTTTTACTGATTATCTGGACAAATAAATACTGCTTAAGTTTTCCTGGATTAATGGACATATATCCCTCCAGAGAGTTATTTTCTTCCAACCCGTTTCTGCTCACCAAATAACCTTGGAATTTATATTTTTGGTCTCCTGAATCAATGTCCCTAGCAAAGGGAGGTGTTCTGAGAAAACTAATAATACCACTGGCCCTAATCCTGTTGTAAATGACTAAAGCGACACTGGTTTCTCTCCATCTTGAAAGTTTGTTGGGATACTCACTCCCTCCTTCTTGGTCAGCTGGGGTAAGCCAACATTTTTTTTTTTTTCCCATGGAAGCCTTATGAGGTGGGTTTGTTGTGTGACCCTGCCTGGAGTGGCCCATGGGCTCTCCTCTTCAGCATCTCTCTGTCCCCACTACTCCCTCGTGCATTAACACTACCTTTGTTTTTTTCTGTCAACACAGATTCTAAATCCATATTCTTCCGTTAAGGTAAGGGTCTCCCAACATGGCCTTTTAGCAACGGAAACATCTCCTGTCGTAGAACTGTTTCTAAGCTTTGATAAAGGAGATCAATCAGCATAAAGGCAGACACCCCCAAAGGAGGAGAAAAGTGACTGGGTCTGGCTTGAGAGCTATATATTATTAAGACACCAGTGGACTATTTTCCTCCACCCGGCTCTGTTGTTCCCCTAAGAACAAGGGTGCCCTCCCCACCCCAGAGTTGCCACCCTTGTGAGTCATGGTAGCCTTTACTTGTGAGGTTTGGAAATGCTGCAAATGCTTCTCCGTTCATTCCATGGAGAAGCTCCTTCTAGAATTCATGACAATTTCAGGTTTGGTGGAAAGGGCTCAGTCTCTACATCCTGCACAGGGCACTGGTTGACTAGCAAGAGCCTGGTTCCAGCTTTTTTGACCCAGAAGTCTTGGTTTCTGCCCCACCTACCCACATCTTTCTCTGGCCTAAGATTTGTGAGTGAGAAATGCAAATCATTTTATTGCCAATTCACCAGCTCCATTTCACCTTGGCCTCTGAGAGCCCAGCCCAAGCAACTTCATCAATAGTAAACTACATAACTTTCCTATCCAGTCCTATCTCCATTTCTCAGGGTGGGAAAAGCTCTGGAAACCAGGCCTGCCTGATATGTCAGATAGGACCTTTCCTTCTCCAATCCATGGGCTTCAGTCTGCGGGTAAAATTTCTGTCATCCTTTCCCCTCTCATCTTCTCCTTTTAGTCATACTAATTAAATTTCCCTTGTGTTGAAGATGAATCTCTCTAGCCGTAGTCCTTGTTTAAGATTTCTTCCTTCCCTCATCGAGGGAAATACTTCCGATGGTACCCAATGCAGGAGGAACAGGCATTAAGCAGGATTCTTTCAAAAGTTTTTTTTTTTTTTAAAGACTTTAAGAATATCATGAAGGTGTTCACTGACTTTTGCACTTCATCTATGTTGCTAAGACATCGTATTAAAATATCAAACATTCTGCAATATGCCATACCGACAACTGATGTCTTTCTGAATGCATAGGATTCTTAACATCTATGTTCATTTACAATGAAAAAAGAAATTTCATTTTCTAAGACTAGATGAGATAAACGGTCAAAACCAAAACACCAGGAACAAATTTCTGTAAAGCTAGGATTTTCTAAGAGTTTTGAGATAAAACTAAGATCTCCCCACGACAAAATGCCCAACTCAAATAATGCAATATTGATTTCAATCAAGATAACTGTTTGAAGGTCAAAGGGAAAAGTAGGCACAGAGCTACCTCTGGAAAGTATTATTTTCTCATTTTATTAAATGACATGAGAGAATGTCTTAGCCCATCCATCACAAAAAATTTGGAAATTCTCCCTCTGCACTCAAATCACAGTTAAATGAAAACTACATGAAACAAAGGGAAGAGCCAAATTCAATGACTGCCTATATTGAAATATTCACTTCCGTAATATTCCCTTCCAGAATACTCACTTCTGGATGCTTACAAAAGAAAGAAAGAAAGAAAGAAAGAAAGAAAGAAAGAAAGAAAGAAAGAAAAGGAAGGAAGAAAGAAAGATGGAAAGAAAGACAGAAAGAGAGAAAACACGATTGGCCCAAGTTCAGGAGACTTCCAGGAAAACACCATCACGCACTCTCACTGCGCAGGAGCTCTTCGGCGACTCTTGGGACACTAATCCTGAGGCACTAGTTCCCCAAATAGGTTGTGTTTGGGTATAGCTTTAATTTACTCTCACCTCACTTAGCATGAGAATCGAAATGCCACATATCTCTAAGTAATCATCTGAATTCAGGCTTTATTTTATGCTTTGGAGTCTGACGGTTAAAGCATCCTCTGGTGCAGAAGATTCTGTGATTGCTGTTGTCTGGCAGAGGAGTCCATAATCAACCAAGTAATGTGCCATGTTCAAGGAAGCATGAATGCCAGCTCAGAACAGAAGAATTTATTAGACGGAGCAAAGAGTGAGCCTCTGTCTGCCAGAAGCTTCTGGTGAATTTTGTCCTTCAGACTCTGTTTTTGACAATTAATTTTTGACAATAAATATGTATTGGGCTCCCATTATTAAATGTCTGTTACATTTCTACTGTGTTAATGGCTCCAAAGCGAACATAAGATATATTGATAAGACATACATAATGGTAATTGCAAAAATAATCCCAGAGATGGTGTAATAATGGCCACCTCTCTTCATTACTTTCCTTCTAGGTGTTAGGAACTCTTCTGGGTTCTTTCCAAATTATTGGGGAAACTGCAAGTTGGGTAATACCAGCCTTCTTTTAAAAATAAGAAAATCAAGGCTCAGAGGAAACTTACCCAAATCTTCATGCATGATGTATGAGCAAGAATGCATTTCATTATATTAATTACTATGATGATATTATCGACAGGTAGTTGGTATGAGTTATTAAGGCAAGTGGGATTATCTGATAATGAGAAGAGAATTTGGTGAGTCAGAATCAGAATGGAAAGATAGATTTGAATAAACTGGTTCATTTATTTTATTTTTTTTTTTTCAGGCTGAAATGGAATAGTTTCATTCTTGGGAGAATGTTTATCTAGCCATGGTCTTGGTAGGGAACATAGGTTACTTATATCTGCTAGACAAACTGCTTTCCACTGAACCGGATAAGAATGGGCAATTTTTATGTCTGTGAGTATGCTTTTTTTCTTTGTTTTAGGGCACTTTCACTTTTTGGAATTAATGATTAAAAAGAAAAAAAAAACGAAGATACAACCAAAGGCAGAGCTCACCGTAGGTCATTTGCCAAAAGTCTAAGAGTGAACAAGGGAGTCATACTCCTTACACGTGACTTTCCTCAACTATAGAGAAGGGAAAATAATAGCTAATGTATAATATGGGAAAATGAATAAGGTAATAAATGTACAGTACCACTGAGGTATATAGAAAGATAGAATTAGTAAATATTACCTTTAGAAGGGAAAATAAGTCTCTGGCTAATTGCCTTCAAATTCAGTCATTGAAATAAAAGTCCTTGGGTAGTTTCTTAATTCATCTTCCTGGCAAGAACCGTATCTAAAATAATTCCACCAATACCCCTAAGATTGGCCACACTTTGTAGCCAGCTTTTCATCCTGTTCAAGTTTCAGCAAATACAGACTTCTCTAGAAATGTCTAGTATTGAAGAGTTTTGCTCTCAGTGGTGCTGTTTATCATCAACAAGTTTAATATTATTCACTCTTAGGAGTTCCTGGCAAGTAATACATCACACACACACAGTTAAAACATGAAAAAGAACGAAGGCTTTTTAAGAGTTTTAGGGACCCAAGCAAAATGTAAACCTGTTTCCTACTGGAGTCTTTTCAGATTAGAAATAATTATCGGTGCCTTTTGGAAAAAAGCAGAATAAGGTTGCAGCATTCTGGTATCTCTTTCTACTCTTGCCTTCAAGGTGAAAGTGACGAGCGCTGTAAATAAAACTTTGGATCTTGGTTAATGGTTCTGGGAAAGAAAGCTTTGGTGCTGATCCAGACAGTTCTCAGTCAAGTTTCTTTCTCATTAGGCAGGCACAATATCCCACTTGAATAGAATTAAATTCAGAGAGAAATTGGTCGTTCAGTTTTGCAGAGGAACAAACTCCAACTTAATGCCATGATGTTGATAATTTACAAGATGACATTTTTGTGGAAACTTTTATTAACAATTTTTTAACGACAGCTTTGGCAAACAATCCTTAAATCCAGCAGAGCCCTTTAACTGATGGATTAGAATATTTTGTTACTTTGCAAAAAAAAAAAAAAAAAAAAAACAAAACTTTAATAGCTGTTGGAATATTCTGTACCAATTCCATTGAAACTAGGAAGTACTATGCCCCCTCCCCCATCACACACCCCCCCCCCCATCTCACCAAGGAAACAGAAACAGAGTAGTCATTCTCAACTTCAAACTTGCATATGCCATATGATTGGGGAACTTTTCTGTATATTTGTTTTCTTCCATGAAGAATCCAAAATGTTAAGAATTGGGTAAAAAAAACCCATAAAGAAAGGACGTATTATAACCGATAGGATTGAAAAGTGTAGACCAGTTCTGCTTCTAGATGATTCTGGATTTTTCTGAGCTCCTAAAGATTTAGCTACCAGCTTATATAGCCCAGAATCTTATCACACGTACATGTTAGGATTATGCTCTGAAACCAAACAGAGCAAAATCTCAAAGAGTGGACAAAAAGATTCCTAGAAGAATATTGTTGACTCTTGGTTTAGATCAGTAGTCAAGCTATTGAAAAACCAGCCTCTTCACTGTGTACTAGAATCCAGGAGGTCTGACGTCCTGGTCTCAACACACCTAATTTTTATTTTATAAAATGAGACCAGCCTCAAAGATGCTTTGTAGTTTTATAGCATCACAGTGGAAAAATGTGCATGACTCTAGTGAGCTATTCAATCCAACACATGCTTGTTCAACATCTGCTACATAAAAGGCTGGACAACATAAGATTAAAACATTTCTGCTGCCTTCTAAAGCTTGTAGCACAGTGGACTCTGTTGCAAACTATCATTGGAAACCTTAGTCATTTTCTCAACTGCTACTCTTAGAATACATTAGCGTTTCAGCTTATCACTACGTTAAAATAAATTACTTTCTCAACTTTCTTTCCATGTATGTTACATTAACAAGCGAAATTTAAGAGGGTTGTTAACGTAAATTAACCAGATATCATAGCCAGGTTAGACATTATATATATGTGATTGAAAATTTAGGATTTATCACATCCCTCCACTATTGGGGGGCTACTAAATAACCAAAATACTAAATAATTTGCATCTAGGAGACCACATGCTAGAGCAGGCAAATAAGAAAGATAATAAAACTATAAGCCTATAGATAAAGATCCCTGCACAATATGACTTCACAAAGGTAATCTGCTCTCTGATGGGAGGTGAGGACACCAATTATACAAGTCAAACCTACACCTCGGAGAAGAACCTGGAATCTGAGAAGCAGACCCAGAGTGTGTCTGGAATATTCTTGCAAGAATGAATGAATCTCTTTTCCCTTCGTCCGTGGGCTATTCCAGAAATGTCACAGGTAATGCACATGGGTGGAGGTCAGCTCTTGTCCAACCAGATGAGCTCTATTCCCTGTGCTACTGTAAGAGGGTGCTGCCCTCCTGCCCACATGAAGCTTGGAGAGCAGCTGGAGAAAGGAAGAAGTATGCGAAATCTCTAAGATATAAATTACTACAAAGGATAATTTTGTTTCTTAAGAAAGAAAAACCAGTGATACAACATTACATTTTTTTTTAAAGAAATATGTCTAGGCATTGTGTTGGTTGTCAATGACTTAATAAAATGGGAATGGAATAAAGTCCCTTCCAATGCTGACATTCTGCAGCTTGAAGATGAACCGGGTGCATTCAAACACAAACGTTTATAAACTGACACTTGTAGAAGTGATTGGTTCCGTGTCTTCCCTTTTGCAAAATTTCTCTCTCTGTCCAGTTCCTCGGAGGGACTGGGAAATCAGAACTCATCTGTCTCCAGAGGAGGACGTTTTCTCTACATTCTCTAAAGCTGCTGAACCACAACGGACTCCCAACTGGGTGAATAGTCGATAATCAATAAACCGATAACCAAATGGATGCTCTGGATGGTTAAATGACTGACATGATTCGTGGCAGTTTTAAAGCGGGCTGACTTCACCAGGTCTTCCTCCAATATATGCGATAATTTTTGTAATTGTAAGATCATAGAAAATGTCCAGTAAGAGCCTCTATACTGTGTACTGCTTTCTCCGGGCAGGTGAAACTCGGGAGGCAGCCTTCCCTGCCGCTCTCCTGAGGCTCCTTGCGGCATTCCGCCTTAAGAGTTTGCAGAGAGCAGACATTCCAGGAATCCATGCGAATGCTGATGGAAGGAAAACAAGCTTCAGTCCTTAGCTCATTAAGCAGTGTAATTTGGAAGTTGATAAGATCGAAACGGAGGCTAAGAGTAAGCCAGAGATGGAAAGGCACAGTTATATGCCGTCTGGAAACTGTCCACAACTTTTGTTTTTTTGTTTTGTTTTGTTTTGTTTTGTTTTTGAATGTTTCTTTGTTCTAATTAAAGCCATCAGTTTGGGGGCACCTGGGTGGCTCAGTGGGTTGAGCGTCGGACTTCAGCTCAGGTCATGATCTCATGGTTCTTGAATTTGGATCTGTGCTGAGAGCTCAGAGCCTGGAGCCTGCTTCCGATTCTGTGTCTCCTTCTCTCTCTGCCCCTCCCCTGCTCATTCTCTCTCTCTCAAAAATAAACATTTTTTAAAAAGTCTATTTGATGTGCCTGTTGGCCATCTGGATGTCTTCTTTAGAGAAGTGTCTATTCATGTTTTCTGCCCATTTCTTCACTGGGTTATTTGTTTTTCGGGTGTGGAGTTTGGTGAGCTCTTTATAGATTTTAGATACTAGCCCTTTGTCCGATATGTCATTTGCAAATATCTTTTCCCATTCCGTTGGTTGCCTTTTAGTTTTGTTGGTTGTTTCCTTTGCCGTGCAGAAGCTTTTTATCTTCATAAGGTCCCAGTAATTCACTTTTGCTTTTAATTCCCTTGCCTTTGGGGATGTGTCGAGTAAGAGATTGCTACGGCTGAGGTCAGAGAGGTCTTTTCCTGCTTTCTCCTCTAGGGTTTTGATGGTTTCCTGTCTCACATTTAGGTCCTTTATCCATTTTGAGTTTATTTTTGTAAATGGTGTGAGAAAGTGGTCTAGTTTCAACCTTCTGCATGTTGCTGTCCAGTTCTCCCAGCACCATTTGTTAAAGAGGCTGTCTTTTTTCCATTGGATGTTCTTTCCTGCTTTGTCAAAGATGAGTTGGCCATACGTTTGTGGGTCTAGTTCTGGGGTTTCTATTCTATTCCATTGGTCTGTGTGTCTGTTTTTGTGCCAATACCTTATGTGGATCCTGAGAAACTTAACAGGAACCCATGGGGGAGGGGAAGGAAAAAAAAAAAAAAGAGGTTAGAGTGGGAGAGAGCCAAAGCATAAGAGACTGTTAAAAACTGAGAACAAACTGAGGGTTGATGGGGGGTGGGAGGGAGGGGAGGGTGGGTGATGGGTATTGAGGAGGGCACCTTTTGGGATGAGCACTGAGTGTTGTATGGAAACCAATTTCTCAATAAATTTCATAAAAAAAAAAAAAAAGAAACTTAAAGAAACTCAAAAAATAAATAAATAAATAAATAAATAAGTGCATTTTCAAGAAAAAAAAGTCTATTTGAATTGCTGAATAGAAATAATCTAATTCTTTTTCCTTATATAATTTTATTTATTTATTTATTTATTTATTTATTTGAGAGAGAGAGGGAAGGGGAGGAGCAAAGAGAGGGAGAGAGAGAATCCCAAGCACGCTCCACAATGTCAATGCAAAGCCTTATGAGGGTCTCGAACTCACAGACCGCGAGATCATGACCTGAGCGGAAATCAAGAGTCGAACACTTAACTGACTGAGCCATTCAGCCGCCCTGAAATAGTCTGATTCTAAACCTATTTTTTAAAATAAAATTTTATTTTATTTTTATTTTTTTACCGTTTATTTATTTTTGAGATACAGAGCGTGAGTGGGGGAGGGACAGAGAGAGAGGGAGACACAGAATCCGAAGCAGGTTCCAGGCTCCGAGCTGTCAGCACAGAGCCCGATGCAGGGCTCGAACCCACAAACCACGAGATCATGACCTGAGCTGAAGTCGGACGCTTCACCAACTGAGCCACCCAGGCGCCCCGAAATAAATTTGTACTTTAAAATAGAATTCGAGGGGCGCCTGGGTGGCGCAGTCGGTTAAGCATCCGACTTCAGCCAGGTCACGATCTCGCGGTCCGTGAGTTCGAGCCCCGCGTCGGGCTCTGGGCCGATGGCTCAGAGCCTGGAGCCTGTTTCCGATTCTGTGTCTCCCTCTCTCTCTGCCCCTCCCCCGTTCATGCTCTGTCTCTCTCTGTCCCAAAAATAAATAAACGTTGAAAAAAAAAATTAAAAAAAAAATAGAATTCGATTTACAGAAAATTTGTGGAGATAGCGGAGTTCCCATATACACCATACCCAGTTTCTCCTGTTAATATCTTACGTTAGTAATGTACGCTTATCACCATTAATCAGTATTGATCATTTTATATGAGCTAAAGTCCATTTTGACCTAATGTCCTTTTTTCTGGTCCAGGATACCACAGTACATTTGTTTGTCCTTTCTCTTCAGGCTCTTCTTGGCTGTGACAATGCCTCAGTCATTTCCATCAAGTCACATCTACGGGGCATACTGATATCTTTACTATGTACTCCCACTGTAGATGTGAATCCTGGTCGCCTCCCTGAAGTCGTGTTTGTTAGTTCTGTATGGTAAAGTTACGCCTCTCCCGTTTCCACACTATACTCTTTGAAAGGAGGTCACCATACGCAATCCTCACTCTGGAAGTGGGGAGTTAGGCCATTACCTCCTTGAGTGGTGACATAAATTACTTGACATTTTTCTGAAAGGCAATTTATCTATTATCCGAATATTTTTTTCTTATACATTGATTTGTATCAGTATGGCCTCATGGATATTTAGCTTACATTTTGGGTTACAATGTAATACTTCTTAATGAATTGTGTTGCTTGAATCTTTCCATTTTTACCAGTTGGGAGTCATGTCGGCTGCCTCCTGTGTCTCTGATACGTTCTCATCACTGGGGGCTTTTTCAAGGACTTCCTTCCTTACTGGCATTATCACATGCTCCAGGGTTATCCAGAATCAGAAAGTTTTCAAATATCCCTTATTCTTTTTACTGAAGAATGATAGTAGAAAGCAAGATCTGGTTGATCAACCAGTAGATATGGTAATGGTGTCACATTTTGTAACCTGTAGGGACAGTATTTACATGCCAGACTCCACTAATTCCCAACATGATGAAGGTCATCGCCGCTTCGTCCCACCTATCAGGGAGATTGTATCACACATTTGTACACAATGGATACTTTTGTCACTGTCTACATTCTCTCCTGGATCTCCTGACCTCCTAAGGGAGTTTCTATAATTTTTTTAATGTTTATTTATTACTGAGAGACAGAGCATGAGCAGGGGAGGGGCAGAGAGAGGGGGAGACACAGAATGGGAAGCAGGCTCCAGGCTCGGAGCTGTCCGCACAGAGCCCCATGTGGGGCTCAAACTCACAAACGCGAGATCATGACCTGAGCTGAAGTCGGACGCTTAACCGACTGAGCCACCCAGGTGCGCCTTCTAAGGGACCTTTTAAAAACTGATATACATTAAGGTTACTCTGTGCTAGAACATTCTGACTTTTGACAAATGCAGAGTGTCATGTATCCACCATTAAAATATAACAGGAGAACTGTTCACAGTACTAAAGTCCCTTGGGCTTCACCTAATCAACCCTTCCCCAGCCCCAAACTCCTGGCAACCACTGATCCATTTACCATATGATCTAGAACGTCATATAATAGAATGATATAGTATATAGCTATTTCAAATGAGCCGTTTTTTTTGTTTGCAATATGCATAAGACACACCCACAGCATTGCATGGAGTGGAAGCTCATTCTTTTAAATCACTGGTTACTATTCCATTGGGGTTTTTTTTGTACCACATTCTGTTTATCCATTTATCTGATGAAGGACATCTTGGTTTCTTCCAGTTGTGGGTACTTATGAATAAAGCTACTATGAATATTAATGTGCTTGTTTTGTGAGGACATAAACTTTCAAAAAATTTAGGTAAATACCTGACAGATCATATGACATGATTATGCTTCGTTTTGTAAGAAACTAGCAAACTGTTTCCCAAAATGGCAGCACCGTGTTGCATTCTAACCAGAAATTGATGAGATTTCCTGTTTCTCTTTATTCTTGCCAATAATTGGTATTGTGGTTTTTTTTTTTAACTTCAGCCATTATAATAGGTATATAGCACTATCTCACTATTGTTTTAGCTTGCATTTGCCTAATGACAAATGATGTTAGCATCTTTTCATATGATTATTAAGATCAGTTTACTTCTTTTTTAAAAAAAAAATTTAACATTTATTTATTTTTGAGACAAAGAGAGACAGAGCATGAATGGGGGAGGGGCAGAGAGAGAGGGAGACACAGGATCGGAAGCAGGCTCCAGGCTCCGAGCCATCAGCCCAGAGCCAGACGAGGGGCCGGGGCTCGAACTCACGGACCGTGAGATCATGACCTGAGTTGAAGTCGGACGCTTAACCGACTGAGCCACCCAGGCGTCCCAAGATCAGTTTACTTCTTTGGTAAGGTGTCTGTTCATGGTTTTGCTATATTTGGTTGGGTTAGTTGTTCTCTTGTTGAATTTTAGGAGTTCTTTATATATTTGAGGTGCAAATCTTTTTCTCATGTATGATTTTTATGAATATGTTTTTCACAGTCTCTAGATTGTTGTTTTATTCCTAACAGTGATTTTCCCTGAGAGAAATTTTGAACTCCAGTACTTTCAACATATCAAATTCATCTTTCATAGTTGGTGTTTTAGTGTCATATCTAAAAATTCGTCACCAAAACCAAGGTGGCCTAGAATTTCTCCTATATTTTCTTCTAGAAGTTTTATAGCTTTGTATTTTACTTTTTGGTCTTTGGTCCATCATGAGCTAATTTTTGTGTAAGGGTTTGTTTGCTTGTTTGTTGCATGTGTTAGTTGAAAAGATGATCTTTTCCCCATTAAATTGCTTTTATGCCTTTGTCAAAAAGCAGTTGACTATTTTTGTGGGATCTATTTCTGGGCCTTAATTTATTCCTTTGATCTACGTCTATTCTTTATACTACTGTGCTATCTTGACTACTGTAGGTTTACAATACGTCTTAAAATAGGATAGTGTGTGGCCTCCAGTATTTTGCTTTCAATATCTTTTTGGCTATTCTAGGTCTTTTACCCTTCCTTATAAAGTTTTAGAACTAGCCAATATATACAATATATACAAAACAGCTTTCTGGGAGTTCATCTGGCATTACATTGAATCTATAGCTTAGGCTGGAAACAATTGCCATCTTCACAATATCAAATATTTTCACCTGTGAAGATAATATATATCTCCATTTATTTAGATCTTCTTTCATTTATTTTATTGGTGTTTCCTAGATTTTAGTGTACAGATTATGTACATATTTTGTTAGAATTATGTCTAAGTAGAGACATGTTGGTAGCTCAGTTGGTTAAGCATCTGACTCTTGTTTTTGGCTCGGGTAATTATCTCCTGGCTCCATGAGTTTGAGCCCCGGGTCAGACTCTGCACTGGCAGCACAGATCCGGCTTGGGATTCCCCCTCTCCCTCTCTCTCTCTCTCCCCCTCCCCCGTTTGTGCTGTCTCTGTCTCTCTCAAAATAAATAAACCTAAAAAATTTTTTTAAAGAATTATGTCTAAGTATTTCTTTTCTTGGAAACTTACAAGTGCTACTACTTTTTTAAAATTTCAGATTCTAGTTATTAATTGCTGGAAATCAATCGGCTTTTGTATATTGGATTTATATCCTGTGACCTTGCTATACTCACTTTTTAGTTCCAGGTTTCTTTTTCTTTCTTTCTTCTTCTTTTTTTTTTTTTTTTTTTTTGGTAGATTTTTTTCAGATCTCATTGCCAGTGTTAGAGGGATATATCCAGTTTCTCATAATTAAGTATGATATCCATTTTTTTAAGTTATTCTTTAGTTGAAGACATTCCTCTTTAGTCTAAATTTGCTGATAGCTGTTATGACAAGTGAGTATTGTTCTTTATTATTTGCTGAATAAAATTTGTTAATACTTTTGAGGACCATTTTATCCATATTCATGAGAGATATTATTTGGCAGTTTTCTTTTTTCATAATGTCTTCATCCAATTTCGTTATTAGAGTAACACTGTACTTAGTGAGCTAGAAAGTGTTCTGCCTGCTTCTATTTTTTTTTTTTTTTTGGAAGAAATTGTGCAGGATTGGTATTATTTTGCCAATTCTAAAGCCAAAAGCACTTGTCTGAGCTACTTTACTAGAAACCGTTGATGAGATGTATTAGATTTGTTTTCAGCGATACCAGATTCATAATGTATAAGAGTCACTCTAGGTTCTCATTTTCTGAAAGGATTTGAGGTTATTAAGAGGAGAAAAGCAACTTGACATTCTCCCCTGGATTTTAGGAATGTGTTTATTTCAGGGAAAACTTACAGGGATTAGTCTACTCCACATTCTGTAGTTCGGCACAGGAAGCAGGAAGTGAGGATAAGTGCTTAGCTAATACGTACTTCATACCTGAAAGGCAACAGTGAGCAGGTGGGTATGTCACAGTCTCTTGGGTCAAAACAGAGTGGCCTTTCATCCTGGCGTACCCAGGACGGGCTCATTTTGCCTAATGTCCAACTTGTCCAATTTTGGCTTTGCCTTGGATTTTTCTTTTCTTTCTTTTTTTTTTTTTAAGTGTTGTTAGTAGTTCTGTGACAGTAAGTCGGGGTGTTTGAGCCAGACTTCCACAGTGTACATCCAGAGCATCCTTTGGCCATCATCCAAACGCCTCAATAAATTTATTTGTCCTACAGTGACACTAAACATTTTTAAGACACAAGTCCTATAGGTGTTCCTTGTTTTTATTAAAACCTAATGAGAGGGGTGCCTGGGTGGCTCAGTCAGTTAAGCCCCTGACTGCAGCTCAGGTCATGATCTCACGGTTTGTGGGTTCAAGCCCCATCTCAGAGCCTAGAGTCTGTCTCAGATTCTGTGTCTCCCTCTCTTTCTCTGCCCCTCCCCCACTCATGCTCTGTCTGTCTCTCTCTCAAAAATAAATAAACATTAAAAAAAAATTTTAACCTAATTGGAAATATTTGATCAACTATTCAATTAAATAGTGGATCCAAAAAAAAAAACCATAAACTTTTTTTTTTAATTTTCTTTTAAGTTTTAAGTTTCAGTTAACATACAGTCTTATGTTAGTTTCAAGTGTACGATATAGTGATTCAACAACTCATCCATCACTCAGTGCTCATCACATGTGCCCTCCTTCATCCCCGTCACCTATGTCACCCATCCCTCCCCCAACCTCCCCTCTGATAACCATCAGTGTGTTCTCTATAGTTGAGAGTCTGTTTCTTGGTTTGTCTCTCTCTTTTCTTCCCCTATGATATTTTGAAAAAAACATAAGCTTTTAAAGCTTTGAGTGAGTTCCACTTGGGCGGGGGGGAGCTTGCATTCAGAAAACATTTATCCCCACAAAAATAAGAGAAAAGCTAAAACATACAATAGGAATTCAAGTGTCCATAGCTTAATGTTTATGTTCTTAATCACACCTTGGAATATCTCACCTTGTGGGAAGAATCTTTTGGGGGTGTTCCCATTTTTAATTTGATATATTTATCCTTTGTGCACAACGGCACAATATTAAAATACCAGTGAATTTTCAGTGTCGAGATTTGACAAAACTTTCCAAAGAATCATAAAGACTAAACCTAGAACTCCGGAGAACTGAAGAAGCTATCAGTACATGGAAAATATTTATACATTTCACCTTAAAATATCTTAGTGTGGGGAATATTCTCCATTTAATGGACTAGGCTTTCAGGTGAACAGGAATGATAACACTTAGAGAAATCATATTTTCTCTATTATAAGCTTTATGGTCTATAGAAAAGAGTCAATTAAAGTCGTCAACGATTTCAAAATTATTAACCACAAGGTGGAATTGCAATTTCCAAGTTTTAATTTGGAAAATTAAAACTGATATGATTATGTTGATAAAACGTGCTTTCTCTTCCTCTCATATTCTAATTAAGCGCTCTTGATATTGTCAGCAACAAACAAGTAATCTCATCAAATGGATCAGTTCTTCTCCTATTTCTCCGAGGCGACTTCTTCAGAAAATAAAACCCCAAGTCACTGACATTATCTAATTGGCCCTGTTAATGACATCTATCTACTGCTTCGTCTCCTACCACTTAGTTATTTGCTCACTTTGCCCCACGTGTATTTTCTATTTCCTGAAATCCAACATGGCCTCCCATGTCCCGGTGCCTTCACACCTGCCCCCTACCCGATTGCTCCTCTGCCCTGCTCCACCCAGCTAACTCCCACTCGTCCTTCGTGAGTCAACTAATGTTGCTTTCCTCATTTCCCCGCATCTGAATTCCTTCAGACCATTATTGATTCTGATAAATTTTTCTAGTTTTAGTTCACAAAATTTATTCCCATCTTAGTTAATACATCGTGTGACTACGTGTTTCACATATTTTGCTTTTAGATAGAAAGTTCTACTGGGGCACAAGAAGGAGTGAGAGGAGAGGCCACGCCAGCCTTGTTGACTGAAGACTTGAGAAGACCTGGATGGGATTGCAGTCTCAGCAGTATTCCCTAGGAAAGGAAACTCTTTGTGGCGCTGTTAGAAGCACCTGCTCGTCAAAACCATGGGGAGGCTTCTACTTTCTGTTGGTTTCATCACTTCCTCTAAGGCCTTTCATCAGCCCCTCCAGAAGCTGATAGAATCCCGAATCTAAATTGGGAAAGTGTGACTGTTGACTGAACACCTAACTTACCTTCCAGACAATACGGATTGTATTCTCAGTTTTGCTTTTAATTTCCTCTGTGGTCCTGAGCAAAGCGGTAGGTATTTCCAAATGCAAGTTCGTGTCTTTGGCAAATTGCTGCCTTAGCTCCCTGGGGAAATAAAATATTATAATCTGACTCAGATTTTTTAAAATGGTATTGAAAGGCTGAGCAATTACTTTCTAATGATGTAATATTGATCATAATGTGGCTACCTTATTGACCCAATGACATATCAATTATTGATGGAAATTGTCTGTAAAATTCCGATTCAATTAAGCATAGCTGTCATCCCTTCATGGGAAGGTTGCATTCATCCTCAGGACTGTTCCCTGCTAACCAGTTTGAATATCCTGCCCCGTGCTGCTCTGTGAGTAGGTTGCTTTATAACTAAAAACCAGCCAGAGGATGATAGGCTTGATTCTAGAAGAAAGTAAACCACCCACTCTGATGCCTCACCAGATCTTTCCTAGGATGTGACAGGCACTGTAAAACATCGAACGCTTAAGTGACTTCTTCCAAATACTTCGAAGAAAAACAAAAACTTGGCTGAAGATACACCTTGTGTTTCCCCAAGTTCCTGTAGGCACACAGTTCTTCTAGAATTGATAGAATATCGTGACTTAGCAAAATTGTATGCTAAGGAGATTCAAATTGGATAAAGCAGAGTACCTGATTTTATTTGTATTGTCTCATGGATTCAAGTTTGTTAACAGAAAATACAATGCCAGAAAACCATTGGTGTAATAAAAGAAAACAGGAAAAGCTAATGATATTATGGGTGTATAACCAAATTCATGGTAAAAAAAAAAAATAATGTTCTCTTGACAGGAACTCTCTCATGCACCATGCAATTGACTTATTTCAATGTACAGAAAAGTCATATATTTTCCTCAAATCATGTTAAACACCGGCTGGCAGACTTCTTGAAGGCAATCAGGCTTTGCTAACAGTCTCTTCAAAGCGGTTTCAGAGTTCATTAACACTCTTCCCAAAGTGCTTTCTGCTTTTACTCCCTGCTGGCCACACTGCCACCCCCACTTGTTGGAGAACTTGCCTTATCACAGCACTTCCTTTGTTTGTACCCACATCTGTACCAGTGACCCACTTTTGTGTCACAAACCGCCCCAAATTCTCATCATTCATAATCTTGTCGTCTCTGGTGGTCAGGAATTCAGGGGCAACTTGGTAGGGAACTTCTCCGCCTTGAAGTCTCTTGCGAGGCTCCAGCCAGGTGCCAGCTGGGGGTTGAAGTTGTCTGAAGGTGCGACTGGGCTGGAGATCCCTCTTTCGAGATGTGTCCCTTACACCGCTATGAAATAGCTGTGCGCTACTGGCCAGGGACCTCCTTGGCTCTCCACAGAGGCCTCTCCGGGAGCTGCTTGAGTGTCCTTCCAGAACACCATCTGGTCTCCCCCAGAGTGAGTGCTTTAAGATGGCAAGCAGTGTAAAAGGCTTCACTGCCTCCATAGAGCTTACGGATCACTCGGGGATGGCTGTGAGGCCCGCTGGGCATGGGCCGTGGGAAGGCATGAGGACCGCACGAAAGGCCTGAAGAACACGCGAGATTTTCTATGGCTGCAGGTTGTGCTTCTAGAAGTTCAGAAGAGTTCCGCCCAAGAAGGAGCAGGTGGTGGGAACAAACCTGCATGGGGGGAGGGGGGGGAGGGGGCGCTGTCGCTCAGAGGAGTGTGGTCAGATCTGCAGTTTGTGGGTGACTGACTCTGCCATGGAAATCAGGGGTGATCCACAGTCACGTGACTGGGTTGAGATGGCTGTGTTCGTGCACCTGTGTTTCTTAGTTTTGTTTGTTTGTTTGTCTGTTTGTTTTTTAATGTGAAATCTGAACTTCTTAGATAATCAGATTTGTACTTAGTAATCATTTCAAATTTATAGAAAAGTTATAAAGACCATACAGAGTGCCAGTATAAGTTTCACCCAATCTTCCCTAACGCTAACATCCTATACAACCGGGGCACATTTGCCACAACTAAAGAATTAACTAGCAGGGTGCATTACTATTGATTACAAGTCGGACTTTATTTGGATCTCACCAATTTTTTCACTAATGTCTTTTTCCTGTTCCAGGATTTAATCCAGGAAACCGCATTATACACCACATTATATACAGATAGTGTAGTTTTGTTTTTGTTTTTTGATGTTTATTTATGTTTGAGAGAGAGAAAGACAGAGCGTGATCGGGGAAGGGGCAGAGAGAGAGAGGGAGACCCAGAATCGGAAGCAGGCTCCTGGCTCCGAGCTGTCAGCACAGAGCCCGACGCCGGGCTCGAACTCATGAAACGTGAGATCATGACCCGAGCCCGAGTCAGAGGCTTAACAGACTTAGCCACACAGGAGCCTCAGAGACAATATACGGTTTTGAAGTGTAGTATCCAAACCTGCCTGGAGGAGACCGAATTGTCACTCTTACTCACGTGTAGGCGGAGGAGAAGGGGAATGACTGATCAGAAATCGCTCCCGATGTAACCACTCCGAGGTCTGATACAGCCCTCATAGATTCTTTCCAAGTTCTCGTTCTTTCTCTCTCTCACTTCCTTTGTTAACACCTTACTAATCCATTCCTGAGGAAATCTGATAGAGATGAAAGGAAGAGCTTTGTGCTGGTGTTTGTTGTTGTTGTTGTTGTTTAATAAAAATGCAAACTAAGAAAAGTAAAGCCAGGGTTAAGCCCTGATATAAAGTTAACACACAAACACAGTTGATGAAAGGTGGGTTGAGAATATTATTCTTAGCAGCTTAAACAGAGCAGGAAACGGGAGCTGTTTTATAACGGCCCTAACTAAGAAAGAAAGATAGTTTACATAACAGAAACATGTCTCCTTCTGGTACTTAAGATTCCTGCGACCCTTTTCTCCCAAGGGCTCAAAGTAGTGACTAAAGTGCTCAGGGAGATCTCCGCAGGTAATCCTGTTGAGTGCCCGTCTCAGCCTGTCTCTAACCACTGCAGAGGCTATACAGGCCCTTATGGTTCTTACGACCGCAAGAGGACAAAGGTTTATTACTTTCAAGTCCTGGAAATTGCACAACACACCTGGGGCCCCATGCAGTGAGGTCATGGCAGGGGTGGGGGGGGGGAGGGCCTGGGGTTCTGCTTTTCTGGAGGGTTGCGGGTGGGGGCCTAGGGTTTCGTGGGCTTGCTCTTCATTAGCGAATTTAAAACTTAATGGGGAGTTCAAAGTGGAGGGAAGAGAAAGGATGAGTGGCCCACACGGTCATTTGTTAAAATTAACCACGATGCCTGAGACAAAGGAGCCTGATACGGGAGGCCTGGCTCTTTATCCAGGCCTGCGGCTGGCGGTGTTTATTCCAGACAGCCCTCTTTGAAGTGGGTGTCTTGACAGTCAAAAGTTTAAGTCAAGCCCTTGAGTTGCGTTACCTAAAAAGAATCTCCAGCGGTCAGGATTTACACTACAAACAGCTGACACGATTCCTCTGACTCTTTCTTCCGTACCCTTTCTTCCAAGATAAAGGCACAGGGCAGTTCCGTGTATGGGGCACAGACAAGGGTCTAGTCAATGCGTTAGAGACTCAAAGCTCTGGTTGTCTCAGAGAACCGGGGTTCCCCCTCAGATCTCTTCAGACAAGAGGTGTGCCAGCCCCTGGGACAAGCTGCACAGGCCACTTCATATCTCTGAGTCTCGGTCCACTCATCTGTTGAGGGTAACAATAGCTACCTTGCGGGGTGGCTCAGCACGTTTGCATCCCATGCGTGTTGTGTTCTGTATTTCTCTGTGGCAGCCCTTGTCGGCGAGGCAGTGGCAAGGAGGGTCTTCATGGTCATGATGATGAGGGGTATCTCTGTTTTGTAGACTCGCGCGGGGCAATGAGTTCAAGGTGATGTTTTCCGGTACCCAGTGGAGAGCAGATAGTCGATGTTGTCCTTTTAATTTCGGGCCTCTTCATGGTTACTTGAGCTTGAAATGGCCTGGGCATCTTCTTTGGGAAGTATGGACGCCCAGGCAGGGGAGGTGCCCATCCTCCGTGGTGGACAGGCAGGGACACGCCCACGCGTCCAAAATCTCCTGCTGGAAATCAATAGCTGCCCCTACTTATCTTCACTCTTAGGGTGCTATTAAATTACGATCAAGTTTCAGGTATTTCCTTAAGCCTCAAAAATAAGTTAGCCATTGTATTAATCATTTTTATTTGCCCATGTGAAACATGCTCAAAATTTCAACAGTTTACAAGGGTCATGGGTCTGCAGGTAAGCTGTGGTTACACCGATCTGGGCTCGGTTCGGCTGTGTCGTGTGCTCCCAACTTCCGGAACGTTTTGGGTATGCTTTCCCTGTCTCCATTCTGGAACACAGGTGGAATGGGACAGGGGCTGCCGTAGCAGACACAGGTGGACAAAAGCCAAGTCAAACTTCTCGGGTGTGTTCAAAGCCTCATCCAGTCAGATTCACTAATGCCTCCTTGGCTTCTGTAAGCCACATTGGCCAAGCCTACCATCCGTTGGGTGGAGAAGTACACTCCACCACAGAGAAAGGCACGGCTGTGTTACCTCTGCAAATAATTCTACTGTGATGGGACAGTAGAGAATAGAGACACCAGGGAATCTGCCACGTCAGAGTATGGTTACGAGGTTGGGTTCTGAATGACCGCTGTGATCAATGAGCAGTGAGCAGGAATCTGGGATTCTTTGTCTATAAGCTCCAAACTCATCTGAAGCATTCTCTCTTTTATCAGCTAGACGGGAGTCCTCCAACATATGTACTGTGCCTGGTTTCCTCAAATCATCAACCATTTCACAGTAGTGTTACCCTTTTCAGTGTATTGGATTTCATCTTTTCAATTGAATTTTCTGTGGCTTGTTTCTGATGTGGCCTGTACATGTCTGGGTGTACAAGTATACACATGTATTGGGGGGTTGGTGAGATGGTGTTGGGCAGCTACCTGACCTTCTGCTGAAGTAGGTACTAATAACATGATTCTCACGTTTTAAGGACCCGCTCAGTTTAAACCATCGGCGACCCACAGGTAGTGAAAAATCACCAGTGGATTTTGAAGCACCACCAAAACACAGACTAATGACCCAACCCTGTTCTCATGACCTTAAGCAAAGATGTACTACAGAACAATTATCAGGGGTAAAAAATGGAGAAGAAATGACCACTTGACTCAGTTCTAAAACACATCAGATGCTAGTAAGCATAGAGTTGTCCCTATAATATAATCTATGATAGTCTCTAGGTTAAAGGAATGAATACATTTCCTCCATATCTAGTTCTCCATATTATATTTTAGATTATATTTTACCCAATAGACTGGCTTTCTAAATCCATTTACAGGAGTTTCCATTTACAACCTATTTCCCCACCTCAGTTCTATAAAAAGCCTTACTTTACCAGGGCATCCATAGGCATGATCACTCCTTAAAAATGTTACACATATTTGGGAAATCACTAAAACAAATTATTTGTTGTGAGTTTAGTCAGAAGATTCCATCAACTTCTGAAGGGCAGTCACCTATATTCTCTGGACCCAAGACTCTTTTCTTTGGGATGCACCTTGGGAGATAGTTTTCTGTAGAGTAATAAGGGAAAGGCTTCTTTGAGGTACATGACTTTACCCCCCCCCCACCCCCATTCATATACAGCTGAGGTGGTGACTAGTCTCTAGTGAGGCTTCCTGTTGGGAAAGCAATGGATGCCCGGGCCTCGCGCGCTGACAGGGTCCACCCCACTCACATGAGTATCTTATGGACGGAACTTCATTAGTGAGCAACAGTGTAGGGGAGAGGGAAGGAGCCTAGAACAGGACCCTCAACCACGGCCCATAGCCAGCAGGCGTGGTTCAGGTGGGTTCCCCAGGGGAAGGTTTGCCCCTTCACCTGCATTGCATTTGCTTCTGCTCCCAACAGACCTTGAAAGCCTCGTCGCTGAGCCTTACCTTTCTAGATTCGGCCACTGCCTCTTATAAACACAGTTACTTTGCAGACAGAATAGAAGCCCATGTTCCCCTCTGTACTTAAATTCTCCTTTCTGCTGCGTGCTTGAGCCCAAACAGTGAAAGATCTCATGGTGCAACTGTCTCAAAGTCAGACAACCAGGTAGAGTGAGGACGATTCTCTTGATCTCTACGAAATGAGCTATCACCATAGATGAAAGCCGCAGGAAATGCTTAACTGAACAAGATGAAGGTAGGTTAGGTAGAACATTCTACGCAGGAAACAGGGGTCACACAGGTAGCTGGCGGACAAGGAAGGACAGCAAACAACCCGTTCCCCAGCAGGCGGTACCGTGCTTGGCCCAGCCTCAGTGGTCTGTTTTTACATAAACGATACATACAAAACACTGAAAATTTTCCAACAGAAGCCTCAGGCTTAGTCTGATGAATTTCGTCGGCAGTGAAAGAATTCTATCTCTAAGTAAAATTTCTAGGCCAAGTGTGAGGTGGTTTGCTAAAGAGTGCTATTGATCTTGATAAACTGTAATGTTCTAAAAAGGCAGGAAGGTATGGACAACAAGATCATGTCCCAGGTAATCAAGGCACGCAGAGACCGTCACGAAACTGGCAAATCGTGACTCTTGGATGTGCATATGAAAACCCAGGCAATCTTCTGACTTTAGTAATCATAAACTGACAAGCAATTAAAGTAAGAGAAAACTTGACTCAATTAGGACTTTGACATGACTCAGAAACGTTCAAAAGCAACAGTTGCAAAAATAGCTGCGCAAGAAATCACAGCCTTGGAAAAACAAGCCAATGTTTAAAACATACGTGTAGTACATTGAAATTCAAACCATAATTCGGAATCTTAGTGAAATAGTATTTGTACGTGTGTTTCACCATCTGGAGAGTCATCCTGATCCCAATGGCCCCCATCACGCCCTCTGCTGGTGACCACTTTATACAGCGTCCGCTGTCTTGATTCTTCAGATCGCTGTCATTATAATGGTAATCGCCATAAAATAATGTACGCTCTATGCTGATATATTTATATATTCTTATGTATTTATATCACATTCTCTACCTCTAACATAAACAGTTTCTCACATGGGATGAGGAAGAGAGAGAGAGATACAAAATGTGTGTATAATTTACAGCATTTTGAACATCCCCTCAGTGCACTTGAATACACACACCAAATAAATTATGAATTACACTTCAGATTGACTCTAATCTTTCTCAAATTGGGAATTTTACATGGAGCGAAACAAGTATCATTACTGTCCTGAGACGAGTATCAAGTTACACAAAAACTGCAGCCTTCCTGCTTGATGAAAATTAAAAAAATACATACATATAAATACATATATATATATATGTATATGTATACATATAACACATATATAACAAATATATATAATATGTACATATTATAATATGTGCATATAATACACAATATGTATTATAATATGTACATTATATGTACAAATATATATGTAATATGTACATCTTATATAATACACATATATAACAAATATATATATGTACATATAATATGTACATATATATATATATATATATATATATAAAACAAATCTAGGTTAGGGAATCTAAACACACAAATTCAATATGAAATTCAAATTCAAATTTAAGTACCCCACATGATCATGTGTGTTTTTTTCTTCTTCTTCTTTTGAGCTGCTGTGATGCATTTTGCAGAAATTCAGGGTTGCTGTTACCTCCATAAAAATAGTTGCCAACAATTATACCCCCACCAGCCAACACTGTCGTGGAGTAAAGAAAATGTCAGACAGAAACTTCCAACACGTTCTGGGTGAAAGCACACGGAATCCATTTGTTGCTTGGTCCCACTTCCTGTCTCAGAGGTAGAGGTGATGGAACTGGTGTCTGTGCTTCTGTGCATGTCACACTTCTGTGTCGGGGTTGGCCTCCTGCCCAGTAGCCGCCTTGTGGGTATGATCCCAGCCCCGGCAGGCTGTGACACCCTCCTGCCAGTCTCTTGTTTTACCATTGTGTGAATCCTTACTCTTTCGGCTCTGTAATCTTATAATTTATAAAAGGCCATTGTGGTGTGGATTATTTCCAACGGTTAGGGTAGGACCCGAGACTTTTTAACAAATTTCACTGTGGTTGGGTGTTCTCCATCCCTCTGAATGATGTTTTTAATAAATAAGACCAGTGCCAGAGAACAGCCAGACCCTTCCCTGAGGGCATGGCGGGGGTTGGGGGTCAGGGAAGAAAGAAGGGACACGTGAAAGTACCAGTTCCCCTTTGGAAGTCTATCTAGAAGCTAGCTCTATGCAGTCTCTTGAACGTTATGAGGAAAAACAGATGAATTCAGTTCATAAATTGGTCTAAAAGGCCATCTTCTAACCAGACTGAAAAAGGAGTTGGGCTTCCTTCTTGGTCTTACACTTGTGGAAAGTGGAACCGTGCTTTTGGTCAGCATGTCCACTTGGGAGACACTTCTATTTAAAAAAAACATATTTATTTATTTATTGGGAGAGAGAGAGAGAGAGCTGGGGAGTGGGAGAGAGAGAGAGGGAGACACAGAATCTGAAGCAGGCTCCACACCGTTTGCGCAGAGCCCGAGACGGGGCTCGAGCTCACAAACTGTGAGATCCTGACCTGAACTGAAACCAAGAGTCAGATGCTTAACCAGTTGAGCCACCCAGGTGCCCCTCCACTTGGCAGATACTTCTTATGGTCACACATTTTTTTTTGATGAGGTCACCGGCCATTTGGGACTGACTGCTCTGTTGCTCCCGCCCTGCCAACAGGGCTGTGAATCAGAAGGACTAGAGGTTTCTTTGGATAATTTGGACTTTAACGCAATTGGGAAAATGCCCTCTTCATTTGGTCGTATTGTCCTCTGATGCTGCTAACACTAACACTTGATATAATTCTTTTTTTTTTTTAATTTTTTTTTCAACGTTTATTTATTTTTGGGACAGAGAGAGAGCATGAACGGGGGAGGGGCAGAGAGAGAGGGAGACACAGAATCGGAAATAGGCTCCAGGCTCTGAGCCATCAGCCCAGAGCCCGACGCGGGGCTCGAACTCACGGACCGCGAGATCGTGACCTGGCTGAAGTCGGACGCTTAACTGACTGCGCCACCCAGGCGCCCCAACACTTGATATAATTCTTAACGAGAGCATTTGGTACAGCAATTATTAACAATCTTTGGTCAGAGTTGACATTGAGATCAAGTAAGAGGAAACAAACAGAGAACCAATAGTAATTAGGGTCCATGTCAAATGCCACTAATCCAAAAGGAACAAACAATGAATTAAGAAAGAGATTTTAATCTAAGAAGGTGCAAAAGACCTGTCCCAAACTGTAGAATTAAAAAAAAAAAAAAAAAAAAAAGGAAGAAGGAAGGAAGGAAGGCAGGAAAGAGGGGGAAAAGACCCTTTATAAGCCTTAGAGACCATCAGGTCACAAGGGTTATAGGTTTATTATACAACCATGAACTCCTGACTTGAGTTATTTGGAGATTTTGTAAAAACTTAACTGTACTTTAATCTTTCCTAAGCAGAATATTTCCTATCTGTTTTCATTTCAACGCAAAGCAATATTGTCTCTGTTGCCATAGTATTTAATTTGAGTGGGTGGTTTCATAAATCCATTAAGATTACAGGGGAAGGGAATCAATTTGGTTATTTTCTTCTTTGGGAAATTATAGCACACTGCAGTGATAATGAGATGCTCAGCCTTGAGTGGTCCTTACTCTCTATCCTGAGGGGCCAGCATTTTTTGAGAACTGTTTGCTTTATCTCACCATCCAGAAAAGGCTACCCTTAAATGACTCCCAGAGGGAGAAGGCATTAGTTCTAAGGAAAGGAAGTGTAACTTGTTCAGGGAAGGGAGATTTCAATTTGTAGGTGTGTTAGGATATAGTGGAAAATCAGTGGGAATGCTATTGACATTTTGGGAGGTACATTCTTCACGGCAGATTACTGTCCCTCATGTTGTAGGACTTTTAGTAAACCTATCCCCCTTTCTAAAATAGCACATTTGGTGTCCCAACCAAAATACTTCTGCATATTTCCATATATCCCACAGAGGACCAGTATGAACCATGCTTGGGATTAAGCTTCTTGGTAGGACTAGGCCATGTAGATCTTTTGACCATGTTGGTTTAGAACCTCTGGGAAAGGCATCTGAAGCCATGGGCTACATTATATTTTATTTCAAATGGTCTCTACAGGTTCTTGCTCAATGTGTTTGAGTCAGCACAGGCCGTAATAAAGGTGTGGGGCCAACCGTAGACTACTCATTCTCAGTGAAGCCAAAATGGCACTGGGAATATCTTGAGGGTGTCCATAAACAATGGTGGGAATGCCTAACTTTAATGGTTGTCACCTAACTTTAAACTTCAAGGGAAAAACATTGTCCCATGGGGAACCTGAATAGACTTTGGTTGGCCCCAGAGGGCTTAGTAAGCAGGTGCACCTAAGACAAGGCCTTTTGGTTGAAATGCTTTGAGATAATCCCTTCTTCCCTAACTCACACCATGGGAGAGCTCAGCAATGCTCGTGACTGGGTGGGAAATTCTGCCTAATTCAGGAGTTCAGTATTAGAAGGTCCATTTTGTTATCCCAGCTAAGACATATTCTCCAGCAGCTCCTAACCCTGCCCTGTCCAGCAGCACGCTGACTGCATAGATAGTTGTACACAATTACTGTTAGTCCATAAACTAACTGGGCTCAGTCTCCACCCCTGCAAGAGTCCTCTTTGGTGGGAAAGGCTGCAGGGTTGGGGCGTGATCTCAAAGCTCCACCAGTCTCTGTGCTTATTATAGATTCACATTCTCTAATCCACATAAACAATCGCGTATACTGTGTCATTCAATTAACCTAAAATGTACTCCAAAACTCTTGGGTTTTGAGGGCTAGTGAAACTCCTAGAAATGTTCCGGGGAACATTGTGGCTTCACAGAGGAAGGAATTAAACTAATGTCATTACATAGGAAAGCATGAGAGTTTGCACAGAGAATGCCAATGGTTTCATATTAAATTGTTTCCTTATAAAAGTGATTTCAAGACTACAGATAACATCTGACATGAGACAGAAAAGAGAGTTACAATGTGAGTTAAATATAAAAATTCATGAGTTTATATTGCTTTATTTGTGTCCTTATATACCAGGTACACGGAAGGACCAAATCACGTTTTGGGAGAATAGCTGTGGAATTTGGTAATAAAGAGTTTTGTTTCACTGAATTGTTTGAAGCTATTCTGAGACGACTTTGGCTATAGTATCAATTTTACCTGTGATCCAGCTAAGAAGAGTGACGCCCCATTTGATGGCAGGATATGTATTTTCTGGAAGGCGGTCACACAGCTGGACAGTTGGTTTGGTCTGGGGCTGCTAGAGGGATAGGGATTAGTGTGTGCCTAAATTGGCCTTGGAACAGATGTAAGGGACCCTTTTAATCAATTGTCACCGATTTCCCACTTGCCCATATTGTCTTGGCCATATTAACAATAGGAGTATAAATATTCACAGGGGTTCTTGGCTGGCTCAGTTGGGAGAGTATGCGGCTCTTGATCTTATGGTCCTGAGTCCAAGTTCCATGTTGGGTGTAGAGATTACGATAAATGAATCTACATATATGGATATATAGAGATTCATAGTATTAGCTTTCATAATCAGTCAGCATACAGTATTTCCTCTTCCTACTGATATTAGTAGTTACTATTATAGACTAGCAATTGTGAAACACAATTCAAAGGGTTTGCTTTCTAATCTACAGAAGAATAGTTTAAAAAAACAATCCAGAGTAAAATTTCCAAGCCTCAGTTACAGCAATGTTTATAGCAGCATTATTGACAATAGCCAAATTATGGCAGCTCCTAATAAGAGCTTAAATGTCCATCAACCAATGGATAAAGAAGAGATGGTCAGTGGAATATTAGTTGGTGGTGAAAAAGGATGGAATTCTGCCATTTGCATCAATATGGATGGAACTGGAGTGTATTATGCTAAGCAAAATAAGTCAGAGAAAGACAAATACATGATTTTACTCATATGAGGAATTTAAAAAACACAACAGATGAACCTAGAGGAAGGGAAGGAATAATAAGATAAACAAGAGAGGGAGGCAAACTATAAGTGACTCTTAAATACAGAGAACAAACTGAAGGTTGCTGGAGGGGTGTTGGGAGGGGGGATGGGTAAATGGGTGATGGACATTATGGAGGGCACTTGTTGGGATGAGCACTGGGTATTATATGTAAGTGATGAATCACTAAATTCTACTTGGGAAACCATTATTACACTATATATTAACTAACTTGACTTTAAATAAAATTTTAAAAATGTTTTCTCATGTTGTCTCATAGGCTAATCCTCCAAAATCCCACCAAGGATGGGATCTAGTGATCACTCTACACGATTGCTCTGAAACTTACACTTTCTGTTGATCAAAGTCACCCAGATCTAAGAGGCATCATCTTCCCTGGCATGGAAAGACAAACCCCAAGTGGCCCATGGAGACTTCTAGGTTCTGGACTGAGACCAGGGCCCTGAGGGTTTAGTGCCATTGGAGTTTTGAGATGATGAGAGTGTGTTCCCGAAACAAAGACCTTTTTCTCACCATCCTCCAGGTGGTGCATTCTTTAACCTTTGCCTTGGAAAAAAAAATGAAAGCATGGTATTTCCGGTCTTCACAAAGACCAAGCTTCATGGGGCTCAGGGTGGGTGAGCCATCCCGAGGGGAAGCTTATGAAAATCCCTTTAAGACAAGAAAATGCTAGTGAGGATTGCTCATTTCAGATGTGCACAAATCCTTTATGAAATGGAAAAGACACAGAGAGTTTTTGTTAATGTATACAAATTAACACAAGGAGAAAATCATTTTGGATGTACGCCCCATTTAATCATGGTGCCTTGTCTTAGTCTGCTCAGGGTAACCATAACAGAATCCCACAGACTGGGGAGCTTAGACAACAGAAATTCATTTTCTTTCAGTTCTGGAGTCTGGAAGTCCAGGATCTAGGTGCCAGCCGGCCTGGTTCGCCTGGTTTTCTCTTCCTCTGTAAGCACACACTCCTGGTGTCTCTTCCTTCTCTTATAATGACATTAGTCCTTACTGGCCTGGCCCTTAGTTCCTATTTAGCCTTAATGACACCTCTAATGGCTCTATTTCCAAATACAGTTAGGTTGGGGATTGGGTTTCAACCTATGAATTTGGGGGGGGGGCACAATTCAGTCCATAATACCCCTCATGCCAAGGCCTTTCTGCTTGTGCGATATGATGGGCTCACACTGAGCTGTGTCAGGCTGTGGGATTCACTCTCATTCCTGCTCATGTAGGAACATTATGCCAAGTAGCAGATTAACAAGCTTGTATTTTTCTATCAGCCTCAGATGATCTGAGTTGTATAGGGGCTGACAGGAAATGTAATAAAACGAGATAGAGAAATAAATCCCAAGAATAATTCTGAGCAAGTTAGTCATGTCATAGCACGTGGGTCAGAGCCTGGTATTACCAGGGCTCTGCAATTGGAATCCCATATGGATCAATGAACTTCTCAGAGATGCCAATTCTGGTGCATGTGTCCAGAAGGCAGCACAGATGGAAGCCGTCCTTCTCAGAAACACCTTCTCAGAGCAACTGAGTCCATCACACTACCTTAATAAAAACCAGAGGTATACGCCCTTGAAATGATAGATTAGTAACATCATATCTTTCTTCGGTTGAAAATTCCACTGGATCGTTCACAATGGAACAAATCTGTCAGATAGACAAACATGGCATCCAGCTGTCTCTTTGTCTCTAGTTCTGAGTTCCAGTGGGACTTCGGGGTCAACCTGGCATCTCTCAGGGCTTAGTTCTACGCTAGATACGAGACAGGCTGCACGTAATATGGTAGACTGTCCACATGCTCCGTTACTCCCCATCACCTGGTCCTTTACCATCATGGAGGGTTCAGGCCCTCGGGTCCCTCTACCCTTCTCTGCAAGCCCTTGCTGGATTCATTTCCTTCCCACTGGCTCTTGTCCTTTGGCGGTGTCCGCCTGACAAACTCCAACCTTGGAGGAGCCCCTTTCTCTCTCGGCACATGGACTGCTGGGCACTCTGAGAAACGGATTGATCTATATGGGATCCCGATTTCAGAGCCTCCTTAGTCCCAGGACCTGACCCGTGGAGCTAAATGTGCCCATGACTTAAACTTGTTTCGACATACACTTGCAATTTTCTTCCTCATCTCAGGCTATTACCTTCCTCGTCAGTCCTTGTACAACTCAGGCGATCTGAGACCAATAGACAGAATACAAGCTTGTTAACCTACTGCTCCTCATAATGTTCCTCCAGAAGCACAAATTAGACAGAATCCTACAGCCTGGTCCAGGCTTCCCCTCACTTCCAGTGTGGGGACATCATATTGCACGGGCAGAAAGACTTGGCAGGATGGGCTGCCATTAAATGAACACACATTAAAAATGGTGCCTACTGTTTTGTCTGTAGAAATGAATAAAAGTCCTCTGATATTTTTTTCAATCTCACAAAGGATTTGTAAACATGTGAAACAAGCAATTCAGCTTCAAGTTGTCTTTCTTTAAAAAAAAATTAATGTTTATTTATTTTTGAGAGAGAGAGAGAGAGAGAGAGCATGAGCAGGAGAGGGACAGAGCGAGAAGGAGACACAGAATCCGAAGCAGGCTCCAGGCTCCGAGCTGGCAGCACAGAGCCTGATGCGGGGCTCGAACCCACGAACTGTGAGATCATGACCTGAGCCAACGTCCAAGGCTTAACTGCCTAAGCCACCCAGGGGCCCCTGAGTTATCTTTCTTTAAAGAGGTGTTCCATAAGGAAACCCCTAACCCCTGAGATGCCCCCCACTATGCTTACTCACCAACTCCATCACCACCACTGCATATAACCTACTCTGCATAGCTGTTCAGTTTCTCTCTTCTCCTTCACAGGGAATCTATGCCCAAACATTTCTAATATCGTCAAATCCTTGACGCCTCTGTTCCCCTCACTCTTGGCCCACAGAGAAAGCAGAAACCATCCAAAGTGAACACGTGCAGTTGCCCTTTCCCCAACCTTGCCTGTGTCTCTCCCTTCAGTTACATAGATCACACGTGTCTCCTGCCCTCTACAACCAATCCCTCCTTTGGGACTAGAGCCCATAATTGGTCCAGACTTATTTAACTTTAAAACTTCCTAATAATGCTATTAGAGTAAATGATTAGTACTTGAACAGCAGGATGAGAGATGCATACTTTTTGAGAATTTGGGTATGTTTTGGCAAATGGCTTACAGGTAATTCAGTTTAGCCCACACTGGCTGTGTCCTTATATGCTCCCTAATTCACTACGCGTGTTGCAATTAAAAAAAAATTGCCTACTCAATAAGGAGGAACTGATCTTTCATTGTTTAGAATTTGTAACAGTTTACCAGGGGTTCACTTTTTCCAAGGACTTATTGACCTTCATTGACTTTTTCTCTTCTGCCTCTTACAATCTTTGCCCCCTCTCCTCTCCTAGAACACTTTCTTAAAGTTCCACACTGGCAACGATAAGAGGTTGAAGCATATTAGAAACCAGACATTAACAATTATTCTGCGTTAATTATGTTCCAGGCATTGTGCTTAGTGTTTTTATTCTATTATCTTATCAATATAGTAATAACGAGCATAGCTGAAATTTTTCCTCTTATCAGGTTTCCCCAGTGTGTGTATAATTGCCCCCATACTGACCACTACTTGCTTTTCCAAGTTAATTTATACTAAATCTCCTTTTGTCTCATGAATGAACAAGTCAATGTTAAGAATGGTACCGACTTTCACGTGTCACGGCCAGCCAGCATCTATTTTCTTGTCATCCTTGGTATGACTCATCTCACTGGCCAAATTAAAAATCTCTATGCGATTTCTGTGAACGTTATAGTCATTCAACACAACTTTTTCTTCTTCTTCTTTTTTTTTTTTTTTTTTTTTTTTGATGGGACCAAATAGGCAATGTGGTGTCTAAGGTTTACATAAATGTATCTATAGAACAGACCAGGCTGCCCTGTTGTGGAATCTTAGCGTTGCTCCAGAAACTGTGCCCCCTTGGGGAACACTGGGGTATGGCACTTTGCTAAAAACCAGCAGATGCTCTGCTCTGGGCGGTCTGCTGGCAGGCGTGGACACAGACCTCCAGCTCTGAGTATAACCAGAACTTTCTTTATTGGTTTGCAATACTCTGGGCCTTGGGGCGCCTGCGTGGCTCAGTCACTTAAGTGCCCGACTCCTGACTTCAGCTCAGGTCGTGATCTCCCGCTTGGTGGGATAGAGCCCTGCCTCAGGGAGTGCGCTGACGGTGTGGAGCCTGCTTGGGATTCTCTCTCTCCCTCTGCCTCTCTCTCTCCCTCTCTCTCTCTCTCAAAATAAATAAACATTTTTAAGAGATACACTGGGCCCTGACTGGCTAATAGGAGAGCAGACATACCAAAGGGTGACTGAAATCTTTGTAGATAGCATGAGTTTTGCCGCTTGCAGAGTTAACAGTCAAGATCCTGTCACCTGGGCAGTTCCTTCTTTCCCAGGGCCAGGGGTGGCCTTGGAGAAGGCCAGTCTCCTTCCGCCTCGGCTGTGGCTGCAGCACCTCGCCTTGCAAATGTGTCCCCAGAACTGGGGTGGGAAGGGGATTAGCAGGGATCTCAGCTGTGGGAATGGCTGTCCAGGCCCTGAATTTTAGTAACAGGGAGAAAGTCGCCCAGGGTGGGACGTGTGTCTTGACTCCCGTGGTTCAGTCCCCGAGTCCGTCTGAACCCACTTCTCTGGACCCTGAGGTGCCCACAGCCTCCAAGGACCCTGGCCTACACTGTCCCCAGCCCGCAGTGTCCCCGGCCTGCAGTGTCTGTCCCAGTCCCCAGCCCTCCTGGTTCTCAGCCCATCAGCCCTGCAGGGGGAGCTCCCTCCTTGAAGGTAGAAGCTTTGGGAAAAGGTCAAGAGCTCAGCCAGGCCCTGCGCCACCTCAGGCTCTCAGGGCTTTGTCTCTGCTGTGTCCTTTCAAAGAGCACACACTTCACCTAATTAATTTTTAATATTGCAACCTTACCTACTGCCATTTCAATAAAGGACCATGGCCAAACAACCTTTACAGGTAATAACTTTATCAGATAAAGTTGACTCATTTTCCTGTAAAGTTCAATTGTCAAATTCTATTGCAGCTCAAGGTTTTAAAATAGATTTTTTAATGGCCTCCTAGTTGTTTTTCCCTCTTACCTTGTGGAAAACTGCCTTGCGTGGGAACGAAAGTTCCAGAAGAACTTCCCCACGTGAGGTGTTTACACAGCAGCAAGGGTCTGACCCTTCCATGTGCCAGGCCTGGCGCTAACCCCTGAGCCTCTGAATGGAAGAACGTGAAAGTGGAAGGTGTTAACCTCACACCGAGATAACCATCACCGTTTGGAAATCGTGTATTAGAAATTACAATGACTGGTGCTTATGGTGTTTATTTCTATAACTATATAAAAGGAGGAAACTCTCCAGTCCCAACCAGTGTTGTTTATTCAGACCTAATACACTGAAACACTTCAAATTTGGAAAGAATTGCATTGATGTAATCATTCTGTAAATATTTTTTTTGAACACCTGCCTTGTGTAGTGGCACATCTTTGGGCAGTAGGGTAGTTTATCCTTGACCCACAGGATCATAGGTTCCAGCACATTCCTGACCCCCAGTGGGAACCAGCTCAGCCCTACAAGACTAATGGCAAGACCCTCACCCCCTCCTTACATCATGTGTCTGAAGTCAAACTCAGGTGCCCCTACCAGCCCCCATCTGCCAATTGTGTAGTCATTTCCTCTCTCAGTGTTAGGATTTCACATATGACCAGGATTTTCCTTCATGGGAGATCAACTGTAATTCAGCTTTTCCCTGCACTCCTGCTCTCTATATCTAGAGAATTCTTCATGTTCTCTCTTCCTTTTGTAATTTCGGCCCCTCCCATCACTCCAACACTTACCCTGCTACCAGGATCATCGCAGGGACCCTTTAACTAGCCCCACCTCATCCTTATTCCTCCAGCTCTCCTCCCTGCCCACGCCCACCCCTCTCCCCTTACTTCTTAATTCAGTCTATCCAACGTGCTACAGTCCACTTGATCCCCTTTGATCATCAGGTTTAACGTCAACAGATTTAGGACCATTTACAACATGGCACCAACACTTATTTTTATCTTCCTTTCCTCACTCTTCCTTCCACCAAACCTCTGCTTCAGGCTCATTGATGAATCTGTGGCCCTTACAATATGCCAGGTGTTTCAGTCTGTTCTCTAGACTTTGGTGCCTTTCTCCTCCCATTATTTTTAAACTTAATCTTGTTCACACTTCAAAAGTTTGTCCATCTTGAATAACCTTTATTTTCCAGCCCTCCATTGTCATCCTCTTCTAACCTCTACATGATTGTCTGCGCCATTAATGGGCCTTTTCAGTCATGCCCCTGTGTTTTGTAGCTTCTGTAGAACTGCAGGGGAGAGTTCTGCATCATTGTGTGGTCTCAGACTGTCCTGTTTCCATCCAGGGCTGTGAAACTTAGTCTCCACTCATCATCATCACTGATTTATGCTGCTTCATTAGCTTAGCATACATTTATTAGGCATTTATTGTGGGATAGTCACTCTGCTAGGTACTGGAGTTAAGAGTAAACACAGCAGATGCCCTGGTCCCAGGACACTCACAATGTAGTAACGACCACTCATATAAAAATAGGGTACAAGTCAGTGAGGAAACAATTTAGCCAGGTGCTGTGGGTCTGGCTTGGGTCTGATACATCTACTTTTAAATCTCTGAGCAGAGATCATTTATTATTTCTACCTCACTTAGTATCTGTGCGCCGGTCCTTCCTCTGTAAGGTGAAATTAACAATACCTCTATTATAGGAAGGTTGTGAGGATGAATGTGATAATCTTAGCCCAGCACCTGGCATTGTGTACAAACACAACAGCCGGTCCAGATTGTTACTATAACTCAGCCTGGGCACCAGGGAAACTGTCTGGGAGGGAGGCAGGGGATGTTTCCCATGTGACGATGGAGCCATTAGGGCAACAGGGTAAGATTTGAAGACTTAAGTACGCTGCTTTTCTCCATTGCAATTCTGAAAAAAAAAAAAAATGTTGCTTGATGGAAGGATTTGATATAAAATATAAGAAAGAAAAAATGATGAATCAAAATTCAATTTCTGAACATTCAGTGTGCTGGGGCATCTGGGTGGCTCAGTTGGTTGAGTGTCTGACTCTTGATTTTGGCTCAGGTCATGATCTTAGTTTCGTGAGAGCTCTGACAACGCAGAGCCTGCTTGGGATTCTCTCTCTCTCTCTCTCTCTCTCTCTCTCTGCCCTCCTCCACTTGCACTCTCTCTGTCTCTCTCAAAATAAATAAATAAACTTAAAAAAAAAAGAAGGGAATTTTCCAAATCTCTGTGAAACTCCCCTTAGAAATATTAAGGAGTAAACTTGGATAATCCAATATACAGAACTTCCCTCTAGTTTGAAAACATACTGTTCTTCCTTCTTATGAGAGTAGAAGTCAAAGAGAAGTCTATGGTTCTCTGGCCAAGGAGTTGTAGAAAAGAGAGGGAGAGAAAGGGGTATCAATTCTGTTTCTCTCACACCTGGAAAGACCAAGCAGGGAAGCCCCTCCTCCAGTGCTACATAATATGTGCGTCGAATATCCTGTATCCTAGATCCTGGACTTCTGTAAGACAGAGAAATGGCAGGGCCGGCGGGGGGGGGGCGGGGGCAGCCCTCAGAGACTGAGCACTTTCTGTCTGAACTAATTAATGAACTAATTAAGTTGTTGATAAGATGAAGATTTAAGCCTTTTGGTCACAGATTAAGTCTTTTGGGTATGAAGCTTAACGGGACCACAGAGTACGCTATGGACAAAGAAAAATTAACATTTTTTGGCACATATTTTTCTTACCAGAATTTGTACCGTCACTCCACGGGCAGACAGAGGTGAAAAATAGCATGATGCGTATGAGAAAACCATCAAACGCAGGAGTGAGGCTGGTTGCGTCATCTCACACGGTCAAGTCAAATGTGTAAATCCTTAAGCGGTGACAAGAAGAGATTTACTGAGAATATGTGCTTTGGGCACCCAAATGCTGTGCTGAGTTGTATTTATGTTTATTTTACAACTTCTGTTGGCAATCCTAAAGTAAGAAAGTAGGTTCTCGTGTCATCCTATCATGATTTGTCTCTTTTCTAATATTTTGCTTGATATTTTGTTTCTAGCCTGATGTATTTGAAGGCCAAGAGCATACTCATGCACCATTTGAGGGGAACACAAGTTATAAGAAGGAAAGAGATAATTGTTCCCAAAGTTGGAGCCCTACCTCACACCACACATAAAATGAATCAAAGACCTAAATGGAAAATCTAAAACTATAAAACCCCTAGCAAAAGTATAACAGTAAATTGTTGTGACCTTACACCAGGCAGTCTTAGATATTACATCAAACCCACAAGAAACAAGAGAAAAACAATAGCTAATTAGACTTCATCAAAATTAAAAAACTTTGTGCTACAAATGACACCATTAAGAAAGTGAACAAACAATACGAAGAATGGGAGAATTACTTGCAAAACATATATCTATCTAATAAGGACTTGTACACAGAATATATAAAGAGCTCTTACAACTCAATAAAAGAGGCAAATGACTCATGTATACATAGGCAAATGATCTACATAGTTATTTCTTCAAGGAATTTATACAAATGGCCAATAAGCACATGAAAAAATGTTCAATGTTATTAGTCAACCGAGAAATATGACCAAAATCACAATTGAGTATTATATCACTCCCACTTGGATGCAGCAACACAAAACAAAACAACACAGATAATATCGAGTATTGATGAGGATGTGGAAAAACTGGGATTTTCCTACAAGGCTGGTGGAAATGTAAAATGTTGAAGCTACTCAGGGATATAGTCTGGAAGTTCCTCAAAAACATAAATAGAGTTACCATATGACCCAAAGTTTCACTTCTAAATACATACCCAAGAGAAATAAAATATATGTTCACACAAAAATTTGTACGTGTAAGTTAACAGCAGGATTATTTAGAAGTGCCAAGAAATGGAAGAAACCCAAATGCCCATCAAGTGCTAAGTGTAAAACTCAAATGTGGTAAATTCATAGAAAAGAATATCTTTCTGCAATAAAAAGAAATGAAGTCCTATGTATCTTCCAGCGCGGATGAACTTCGAAAACATGCGAAGTGAAAAAATCCATAAGGCACAAGACACACTGCTCACCCTATGATTTTCATGCCTGTAGCATGATGGCCATTTCAGCCACAATCGATGATCAAATGGCATTATCAGTTTAGTTTTTACTTAACTGTGAGAACAAAGTACTACAGCAGACAAGATAAAGACTGCATTTGAATGCAGAGTGTGCAGATGGAAATAAAGAGGCAATGAAAGAAAGTCAAATTTTTCTCAGGACAATTGATCCTTTCTTAATTTAATTTAAAACAATGCCTACAGCTATGCTGATTTCTTATTATTCTGAATTTGAAACTCTCTCTTCCTCTAAATTTATCTTTGTGGATAAAACCTATAATTACTGGTTTTAATCCAAAAGCAATTGGGTCATACATTTTCATGAAAATCAAAGCAGAGTAAAATGACCACATTACAAAAATCTCTAATAGACAGGCACAAGCTATCTTTTCTAAACTTTAGATATGAAGAAAAGGAACTTAGTGCAGGCATAAATGTTCGTATTTCCATGGACACCAGTCCACAAAACCTATTTGTCTAAATCAAATTGAATGATGGGCATGAGAGGTGTTCTTAATAAGCAGGCACAGAGTGAATTGAATTATCTATTCTGGATTTCCCATGAATATTTCTCATGGTATGTGGTCATGTCACCTTTATAGAGGTGAATAAAAAATTAAAGGGCTGGCCTCTGAAGCGTGAATCAGAGCAAAAGTCAGGTGCAGCAAGAAAATAATTCTGGGCAACTCAGGACACAGCAACTCCAAAGAAACGTTACTGGATTCTCAAGAGTGCATTCGCGTGGTGCACGTTCTATATTTGGCTTTCCCTAGCGTGAGCCCTTGAAAAGATACCAGCCACTCCGTCAACCTAGTGTCTCAGGTCCCCACATTGAACAGTGGGCACAACTTCCCCAAGAGAACGTTCTCCAGCTCCTGGGACTGTCGGCATCCATTACCATGTCTTGGTGCCACACTTAGAAGGGGAAAGAAGGTGGCTGACATTGGCCTCCTTAAAATACCTGAAAAGTAACCACTTTTTGGGCTCATTTTGTAATTAAAGTCCCCCCACTTCTACCAAATTTACCCCAAATGGCAAATACATAAACTCCGTTTCTTTCTGCTTCTTCATTACAAACATTATTTTTAAAAATGTTTCTTTCAAAACCTCAACAGTCTTTTCTCTAGTTTTCTGCAATCTTGCATCCATAATAAGTAGTTAGTCCGCGTTCCACTCTTACACATTTTCTTGGGTCTGAATCATCCCTCCCTATGCCCTTGAAATGACTTCCTTTCTTTCATTTTTCCTCTTTTATTTCCCAGGTCTTAAGTTGCCTTTACCTTCTGATTCTTAACTCTGAATGGCCTCAATGGGAACCATATTGTGACAGTTAATGTGTCGACCTGGCGGGGCCCTGGTGCCCAGATTTTTGGCCCAACAGTAAGTATTGTGGATATTTCTGCAAAGTTTTTTGTTTTTGTTTTTGTTTTTGTTTCGTGATACTAACATTTGAATCACTGGACTTTGAGTAGAGTAGTTTACTCTCAGTGAAATGGTGGGCTTTGTCAAATCAGTTGAACAATTTAAGAGAACAAAGACTGACTTTCCCAACCAAGAAGGAATTCTATTAATGTAAGGCCTTTGGAATTGACCTGAAACTTTTTCGGAGTCTCCAACCTGCAGGCTTGCCAAATATATTTTGGACTCTCCATGACAGAGTGAGCCAATTCCTAGAATAAATCTATCTACTATCTATCTATCTATCTATCTATCCACTATCTATTGTCTATCTATCTATCTATCTACTATCTATCTATTGTCTATCTATCTATCTATCTATCTATCTATCTATCATCTATCTACTATCTATCTATTGTCTATCTTCTATCTATCTATCTATCTATCTATCCATCATCATCATCTATCTATATCTATCTACTATCTATCTATTGTCTATCTACTATCTATCTATCATCTATCTATCTATCTATCATCATCATCTATCTATATCTATCATCTATCTTCTATCTATCTATCTATCTATCTATCATCTATCATCTATCTATTCATCTATCTATCATCTATCTATCTACCCATCCTGTTTCTCTGGGAAATCCTGACAAATACATGTACGTATTGTGTTTTCCTCCCTGTTTATCCTGTCTCTACCTCCTTCAATATCTCTGAGCCCTTAATGCCTCACTTTCTCTCGGAGCCTGGGAAATGCCGTCTCCCTGGGAGGCTGCAGAAACCAGGCCACACGTTCACTATTCCTGCCCAGGAACCTGCTTCTCCCTGCTGTTTTTCATGACACCTGCCCATCTCTAGCTTGACTCCTTCTCCTGTGCTTCCCTCTCCACTTCTGCCCCCTGGAATCTACGTTCTTTATCTATTCCACTCCCCAGGTACTGTCCCTGGTGTGGGGCACATGGAGTTCAGTTCATTCTGGTCGGTACCAATTTAGGTCCACCTGAAACCAGCCCAGGTAGGTATTTGCTGTGAGCTCTTCCACTTTGCTTGCGTCCTGCTTGCCTAAGGGTTAGTGCCAGCTACCTCCTGCTTCATAAGTCACTCATTGGGTCCTCATGCTCCTCCCCCATGACACTGTTCTGAAAAAGTCACGCTGCATGAGTGGTTTCCCAACCTGTTTCTCCAGCGTGTCCTTGGCGGTGGGCTGTGAGGGCCCTGGTGCTCCTCTGTTTCCACGTGGAAGCGTATAAAATGACACTTCGGTGCTCTGCTTTGCAGCAAATTATATTTTACACACTTCCCAGCCAAATCCCACGGTGATCCTGGACCTGCTCATTCTTCCCAGCCTGAGCCTTTTCTACAGCCACCATCTCAGCACTGGGGCGGGTGAGGCTTTCGGGCATCGATAACGGAACCCCCACTGACATTTCCCCAGTTTGGGATCCTAATTATCCCCGAAGCCTCCCCCTTAATATTGGTTTCTTTGCAGACACACAAATCTCAGCTCAGATACCTTGTGCCCAGGAATAAGATTCATGGTAATTAGGTTCTTAGGGATTAATTAATCCAACTGATAATTCTTGGAAGCTGGCCTCGTGTTTGTCTGCAAACTCCCCAGCCCGTGCCAGGAAACGTTTCCCTGCTGCTTCCCAGCCCCTCCTGTTTCCTGCACGTTTGGGAGAGAATCCGACGCACAAAGGGCAGCGTCCACTTTCTTCTCTGTTTGCTCTCCGTGCTCCGTGTTTTACCGTCCGGCGTCCACGCTTCTTCCTGGCACCCTCACCATTCGCTGCTCCAGTTGGCATAGCCGTCCCCGTGGTCGATGCTGGGGAGAGGGTCTCTCGGTCTGTGGCTCCAAATGTCACAGCCATGTTCTCTATGTCGTCACCAGTTCCGCAGAGCCTCCCAGCAGCCTCCACGGCACACAATCACCTGGCAGCTGGGGACCCCAAGGGACCGAAGCGACAGCATCTGAAGGATATTTCAAAACGAAGATGCCGACACATGATTCTGAGGGGGAGGCTTCTCTCTCTGAGCGAGAGGCTGTTGTCCTGGGGGGCAGTGGTGGGCCGGGGCTGACCAATGACATCCCAGCGCTGATTGTTCAATAGCCAAGAGGTTGGCAAGCTGGCTGTGACGTCACAGACCTCAGGTCCTGTCCACCCAAGCCTTAGATGGGGTCATCAGCTGTAGCAACCACCCCCACCCAAACACACACTGTTGTGATCACATGGTCTGAAAGCCTGTTTACTGGCATAACTGCCTTAGCTGAGTGACTGTGACCACCCCGGAGGCAGAAATCCCATTTTCTTTGCCTTTAAATGTGCACAGCCTTACTCTATGTCTGCATCTCACAGACCCTCATTAAGTGTTTCATCAAAAGCAGGGCGCCCGGGTGGCTCAGTCGGTTGAGCATCTGACTCTTGGTTTCGGCTCAGGTCACGATCTCACGGTTCGTGGGTTTGAGCCCCGTGTCGGGCTCTGTGCCAACAGCGTGGAGCCTGCTTGGGATTCTCTCTCTCCCTCTCTCTCTCCCTCTCTCTCTGCCCCCACCTCTCTCAGAATAAATAAATAAAAAAAAAAAATCTCATCGATGAAGAAGCATATAAAAACATAAGAAGAGAAAAAAAATGGTAGCAACGGAGCCCCTCATGCTGGGAAACAAGGAAAGACTGAGGAAATTCCAAGGGCACCTGTGAGCCCCAGCAACCCTAATGCAGGGAGAGCAATGACTACTTCATCAGGAAAGAGGAGGAGAAACCTCCTGCAGGTTGGAAGAACCCAGTCCGTCTCTGCAACCAGGGAGGGACAGACTTCACCCAGTTTCAAGCTTCTTGCATGAGAAGAAATTGTGGGCTAAGTGAGGTTCATCTTAATCTGTCTGAAGTTGCTTTTATATCAGTTACACATGTTTAATTTAAGTGAGTCGGCCACCTTAAATTTCTTAACATCTGCAAGCAAAATGTATCATCAACAGGCCCATTTTGTTAAATGTAACCGGTTGCAAATTGATCGCAACTTTCAACTGTCTGGCCACGCGCTCCTAGGTATTGACCACATCTTGTTGGGCAGGTCTACCTGTGCCATTACCTGTAGCCTGAGTGCACGATGGCCGGGGCGGGCCCGGGGTAGAGTGGTATCCTATCTGTGTAACTCTTTATCCCCCAGAAGTTTCCTAGTTTTGTCTACGACCGCATCCTCCTTGGCTTACCACCTCTTGCCCTATCTGTACACCTGCTGTGCTGGGCTCCATTCCCTCTACAGGCTCTTAACTTTCACGGCCTGCCTCCCCCCTCTGCCCCCCACCGCACACATGCTCCGACTGGCTTGCTGATAGCTGGTATTCAGATGATCAATGCAAATTCTAGAAAAATTGGCATAACTGTCTCCATTCAGTAGATGATAAAATTGAGGGAAAGACTCACCTCACTACCTATAGCTAGTCAGCGACAAAACCGGAAATGTTACTTTTAATCCTTCTACTCTGACACCTGTTTGTCGCCAGGTGCCTGCACGTCTCTCCATCCGGGCTACTAAACTCGAACCTTGCAGGACAAAGTCCCTCTCTCGACGCCGAGTGGATGGCAAGAGAATCATTACTTCTTCAAAGTGACGCAAAACCCGTATGCCTACATTGCTCAAGACCAGCCTTTGAAATAAATCAATTATAATTGTCTCTGTCTTTCTGGTCTGGAATGGCCAAAGACCATGAGACGATTTTGTGAGAATATTTTTAAAAATCAGATATATCGGTATTTGTTATTCATCTTATGAAGGATTCCCTGTGGCTTCTCTCCAGCTCTTACAGCTGTCTTTAACTGGATTGCGTATTTGGAACTAAATTATCATTGAGCAACGAGTTAGACTGATTATGATTTTTCACAACTGCATCTGAACAAAAATCAATTTGTAATCCACTGACTATGGATGCGTACAAATGAATGGAGTCCAACCAGGGCCAGCCTAAGGCTGGGACCTCCTATTGGCGGAGTCCCACCTGCTTTTTGGGGTTGTATATTTTCTGCAAAGACCAAGGGATTTGGAGGTATAATCTGTGGTTCAAAACAAAAATTTACATTAATGCATAGATTTGGGGATAGAAGATCTAAATCTTCTAAATAAATGGTAAACGCAAATAGGCACACACGTACAGTCTCGTGTACATAACTTCAGGCGCACAGCCTCCCCCCCACCACCCCGCCCCGACACACACACAGCCTCTCAGCTGGGTGCTTACACATGTATTCACATGCATAAACCCCATGCTGTTACACTGTGAAGGAACACTAAATTACAGTTATTATGAGAAACTAAAAAGAATACTAACAGTAATCCTCAAGTAGGACAACAATACTAAAACAGGCTAAAACTGAGTTCAGTGGGACCTCTCTGCCCTGGCTTTCATCCTAGTGGACATGAACTTGGCAGGCCCAAGTTCATCTGGGAAGCTCTCACATTTATCTATAAGCCCCTCTGAAGACAAAACATAAATATGCCCTTTCCCTGCTTGTCCCTTTACCACAAATCTACATTTCATGTTAGAAAATAATCCACCTTAATGGCTTCTCATGGGAGATATCTCTAGATTTATGCATTTATTGAGAGAGTAGGTCAAATGGAAATTTAATCTAATACACATTTAAGTGGAAAGAATAAGAACAGGCACATTCATTATTTCTATTTATCTCCAAACCAGCTAGGCTGATGTTATTTTGAGATCTCTACAACTGAAGGTTTTTAAAAATATGAGTATGAAGCAAAATGGGGCTTGCATCATAATGTAATGTTCCTGCTAATGTGCTCCTTGATTCTAATCTACTATAAATTCATTGCAATTAAGCGGTGGAATTATGTAATGTGATTTTGCCTGTCTCAATCCATTATCATTTGTCCACAAGAAACTGTCTGGCAAACACCAAGAATGTATATCACTGACGGGCAAATAGATTTCCTTTCTCAGCGAAGTGTAATATGTCACTTAAATTCATTATCTGGGAATGTAAGATCACATTAAATATATAGAAAATAGTCTTCCTGGTCAGAAGCAGCTGAATTCCCACTCTCAAAATATGTCGAATCCCTACCACAGTAACACTTTCTTTATCTTGAAAAGCAGAAAAAAGGTGCCAGTTTCATCAGATTCACCCCCTTGCATCGGTTAGACCCTAGTGTGTGTCCTCCACTTGTCCACAAATCTCTAGAATTGAAACCGATAAAGCAGACCACGCTGTTGCCTCTTTGTGGCACATCGGGCTGGACTTGGGGCCCCTTTCTCCTGCCCCTCTCTTTGCCATGAGCACCAACATCCCAGAGACCATTAAACCCCAATACCTTACCAGTACTGAAAGCAGGTAAGTCAGCTCTTCAACATACCAGACTTCCATTCAGGCTACTTCTCTTCAGTTCTAGAATGCTCACGTGGAAAGAGACTTTTACAAGATCTGTCCACGGTCTTATTTACCACAGAAGAACACGGAGACCAAGAATCGGTAAAAGACTCGCTCCTGTGTGGAAACACAGCAGTGTTGAGTATTTAGCATAATGTTCTTTCTTGGGCCTCCTCTTTATGGCTTAACTGACCAGCACATTCTACCTGTCCTTTGCCATTGTCCCTGCTGAATAGATAATCAGCGCAAACCTTTCCACCTGAGGGCTGCCTACCTTGGGGAAGACCTCTGTGATCTCAGAGCGCGGTGACTAGTGGCACAGGGGACCTCTCGGCAGCCAGGGCTTGGGGCTGACCTTCCCCAAGACGCCCCGGACTCAGCTCGCTCTGTCGTCTGCCCACCTGGAGCGGTTCCCATGCCTTGTTGGCCAGTCACCGTCCCCAGTGACACCCCCAAAGGGACACTCACACAAGCGTCTTGCTGAGGCCCCTGCTCACAACTGCAGGCTTACATCCATCTTTTGCAAACCAAGGCTTCTCGAAGGAACCCCTTCAAAACTCTCCGCAACTAAACAAATGAGAGACACAGGCACAACAGGCTCTCATCCCATTTCTTCACTCAGAGAATAATTAGTGAGCAACTGCTGTATGCCGGGATTGGATTAGGCTCTGGGGATGGGCATGGTGGTGAACGGGGCAGACAACAGTCCTGCTGTCATAGGGGCGTGGAGGCAGCAGGTCACAAACTAGTCATTAAATAACAAACAGTATAATTGCAGAGGTTGTACGTTTCTGGAGGAAACCGTCAAGGTGAGGAAGAAAGACTGACGGAGAAGACCCTGCATTTGGTGGAAATTTCTCCAACTCCAGCCACTCTCACTTTTGCTCATGAATCTCCTACCACAGTGGCCTCCATTGAGAACCTCAAATCCCCAAGGTCACGGCTGCCGGAGGGCTTTTGCTCTGTTTCTCATTTCCACAGTGCTCCCCAGAAATCTCAAGGTCAGTTCTTCCTAATTTGGTTCTCAGGTTCCACGTGATCTCCTCAGAGAGCTGGGCCTCTGCTTCTCCACCCAGGTGCCCCTTGAGATCGAATCTTGATAGCTTCTCCTCCCAGTTTCTGTCAAGCTGTTTTAAAAAATTAACTACTATTTGGGGCACCTGGTGGCTCAGTCTGTTGTGCGACAGACTCTCGATTTCAGCTCAGGTCATGATCTCTTGGTTGGTGAGAGAGAGCCCCATGTGGGGCTCTGTGCTGACAGTGTGAAACCTGCTTGTGATTCTCTCTCTCCCTCTCTCTCTCTGCTCCTCCCCATCTCTCTCTCTGTCTCAAAATAAATAAATAAACATTAAAAAATGAACTTTTATCTATTTCTAGTTTAAACTAGAATTTCAGCTAAGTTTGGATTAAAGATACTGAGATCTTATAATTTATTTTTGGACCACTAAGAACCATTAAAGAAACAGGGTGATGTTGTTATCCGGTCACATTGAAGGGGAGCAGAGCCTACAACCCAGCCACTCTCCTAAGTAGATACCCTGGCAGACTTTGTACCCATGCACAGGACTCACGCACAAGTTCATATGGGCACTGGGGAGGCAAAACCAAACAAAAATGGCAAGTGACCTAAATTATCAGTCAAATAGAAAAAAAAACTTTAGCATTTATTTCTTCATGTACAAAATTCTGTAGAAGAGTTGGTTAAAGGTAGCTATACACATCAATGTGAATAATGTCACAAATGCAGTACAGAACGAATAAAGCAAATCCCAAAAGAATATGTGTGTAAAATTCAAAAACCTTCAAAACATTGTATTTAGCTATATAAACCTACACAGATACATATTTTATGTGACTACCATGTACTGAAAATTAAACAGCAACAAAAAGACACACACACACACACACACACACACGCACACACATAAAATTCAGGATGATGGCTCCCTCTGGAGGCAGGAAGCTGGATAAGATTGGGGAGGTATACAGAGAGGGCACATGTTCCATATTGTGTCGTGCGGATGGTGTGTGAGCCTGTGCTGTGTTATTGCATTATTTGCATATGTAATTTATTGAAATTATTTTTATTTAGGAAACATTTCACAATGAAAATGGGAACTGGAAAAAGAGAAACCGGTATAAGAGCTTTGAGAATACAAAATGCTGAGTTAACCCTTAAATTTGTATAGCTAGATAAGGATATACAGAGACTGCATGTATCAGCTCTCATAACAAAATACATTAAATCTCTAGCTTCTCTATATCTGGTCTTTGGTTCATGTTGTTAATTAATTAATTTTTAAAAACTTATTTTATTATTTTTTTTAAATCCTGTTTTTATTGTAACTTTTCGGTGTAAAAGCAATATTTTCTTTTCAATTGGGGTATCTTTGACATAGAATACTTTATTAGCTTCAGGGGTAGAACATGATTCATTATTTGTACACATTGCGATCTGATCACCCCAGTAGGTCTAATTAACATCTGTCACCACAGAGAGTTAAAATTTTTTTTCTTGTGTTGAGACCTTGTAAGATTTACTCCCATAGCAACTTTGAAATATGCAATACCATATAATGAACTCTAGTCACCATACTGTACATTATACTGCCATGACTTAGTTATAACTAGAAGTTTGTACCTTCACCCACTTCACCCACCCTGTTCCCCCTTGCCCCTGGAAACCACCTTGTTTGCTGTATCTCTGATGCTTTATTAGAATTTTTAAGTTTTAGATCATATGATAGTTATCATTCTCTGTCTTATTTCACATAGCATAATGTCCTCAAGGCCCATCCATATTGTTATAAATGGCAAATTCCATTAGCTTATGGCTGAATAATATTCCATTAAATATACACACTATATTTTCTTTATCCTTCATCCATGTATCTTCTTATTAATGTTGAAATTCTTTCTATGTCTATTACCGAAAAGGTGAAGAAATTGCCTGTAATATTGTAGTGTTAGTTTTAGTATTTTTTAAAAGTTTACTGATTTATTTTTAGAGAGGAGAGAAAGCAGGGAAGGGGTAGAGAGAGACAGAGAGAGAGAGACAGAGACAGAGAGAGAGAGAATCCAAAGCAGGCTCTTCACTGTGGACACAGATCCCGATGTGGGGCTCCAACCCCTGAATTGGGAGATCCAGACTGAGCCAAAAGCAAGAGTAGGAGGCTTAACTGACTGAGCCATCCAGGCACCCCTTATTTCAGTATTTCTAAAAACTGCATTGAAGACTAGAACCGTTGACTTGTAACGTCAAGGTTATGGTGCAATTTTGCAAAAACCTTTATCACAGAAAAGTGTATTTGTTCTCTTAAATGTATAAACCGCTTTGCTTTTGAGTTCATTTTGATCACCAACCTTCTAATTAAGTGGAGAGAATGGTTTCTCCACTCTAGTTAAAATGAATTCAATTAGCGTATTAACAGGCTTTCATATATTTCAAAAATTTAGTTTTCAGAAATAAATAACTGGCTATATCAGATTACCTGCAAAGTGAGTGCTAACTCTTGATCCTCTAGAGCTCATATCCAATATTTTCATGTTTATGTACTAGATTAGTTTCTTCTTGCCAGCCCTCATTGGATATAGGCATCACGAGAGGAAGCTCCTCCTACAACAAACTCTTCAAATAGCATCTAGCACCTGATAAACACCAGAATGAAAATCTCTTCAGTGATTTTCTAGGAACTGGGAATATCTCAAGGGAGTCAAGTAAAACCCAAGTCTGTGCTTGTCAAACACAGAGATTTAAAAAAAAAAAAAAAACATTATCGATGCTGAAGTTTCAGTGAATTCCCTGGTTCCTCTTGATCTTCCCCGTATGAGTAAAGGATGATGTTTCTGATATTCTTCACCTGAAGAACTGTAATTTTTCTATTAACTTTCTTTTTTTTTTAGTTTATTTATTTATTTATTTTGAGAGAGAAAGACAGAGACAGAGAGAGAGGGCGAAAGAGACTTCCAAGCAGGCCCAACACTATCAGCAAGGAGCCCTACACGGGGCTTGGACTCATGAACTGTGAGATCATGACCTGAGCAGAAATCAAGAGTCAGGTTCCCAACTGACAGAGCCACCCACACACCCCAATAACCACTAACTTTCTGAAGGGTCAATGACCATTATCACTGAGGCCAAATATCAAGCCGTATATTTTCATAGATATTGCTACAGTGAGCCTACCCTCTTCACAAGTTATCTTATCAATATTGCCCCATACATTTCTACTGATTTTCCTTGTGTGAATGCTTTCTGATTCTTTGTTACCAGGTTCAGAGGGGTCAGCACTAGCTCTTGAGTCACACCCGCGCTTGGAAGGTCTACCTTGCTTAGCCCCCAGTTCAGACGCTAACCCAATGAATGACCCGTGAGAGCTTTGAGAGAAAGAAGCAGAAGCTACCAGGGGTAAGAGAAATCACAAAGGACTCCCACAAAGGACATTAAAATAAATCAAAATAGACATTCCAAAATGCTTTTGGCAGACAAAATGGAAGGAGTTGCCATGGCTGAGTACAGCAGCTGGCCCTGGGGCTTTGAAGTCACTGAACAGGTAAACGAGCAGAAGGCGGATGGAAATGGTCACTACAGAAAGGGCTGAGCTATGAAAATGGCAAGTTTAGAAGGGTCCGGGATGAGAAAGCAGATATTGGATAGACAGTCATAAAACTGGCTAATGTCTACAATATGATAAGTTTGGACACATGTGTACACCATTACCACAATCAAGGTAATAAATGTATCATGGGTCTATGCATGCGTCCAAACTCTCCAAAATGTATACATTAACTACGTGCACATTTTTTTTGTATTCAACTGTATACCTCAAAGAAGCTGTGCGAAAGAGATTTGGATAAAAAGAACCTTCTTGACAATGAAACAGACTCTACATTAATTATCATCCTCTTTTCCCATTCGTTGAGAATGACGGCAGGTTCGTCAAAAGTGACGGCATAGAGAGAAGGGAAGACTATGAGAGTCTTAATAACAAAGAGCTGAATTGAATATACTAATTGTTAAAGGTTAAATCGTTTCCCCTTAAATTTATATTTTGAAGTCCTAAACTTTAGTACCTCAGAATGTGATCTTATTTGGTATAGCGTCTTTCCAGAATCAAGTTAAAATGAAGTCATTAGGACAGGCCCTAATCCAGAAATTGTTCCTTAGAGGAAGGGGAAAGTTGGGGCGCCTGGGTGGCTCAGTCCGTTAAGCGCTAGACGTCAGCTCAGGTCATGATCTTGTTGTGCCTGGGTCCGAGCCCCACATCAGGCTCTGTGCTGACAGCTCAGAGCCTGGAGCTTTCTTTGGATTCTGTGTCTCCCTCTCCCTCTGTCCCTCCCCTGCTTGCGCTCTGTCTCTCTCTCTCTCAAAAATAAAAATAGACATTAAAATTTTTTTTTTAAAAAGAAGAAGGGAAAAGTTGATACAGGGAGAACCCCAGGTGAACAAGACAATGAACATCTGCTAGCCAGGGAGAGAGAGGCCTGGAATAGATCCCTCACTCGCAACCCTCAGAAGGAATCTCTTCTGCCCAAATCTTACATGTAGACCTCTAGTCTCCAGAACTGTGAGACAAGAAAATTATATTGTTTAAGTCACTCGGTTGACAGTAGTACCTCAAAAACTAATACACCAGTAATATTTTTTGCAGAAAAAACTTTGCTTCATAAAATTACACTTGTATAGATTGTGATTTAAAGGGGCTATAATGAATTTTGAAGTACTTACCAAGTTCACATTGTGATCATTCTCTAAATACTCACACCTAGCAAATTAGGAGGCTTGCAATTTTGAACTGGTATTTCAAATTTTTTTTTCTGGATTATGTTGTTACAATCCCCCCCAAATGAAATACTTTGGTATAGACCTAACAAAATATGTATAAGATATCTGTGAGGAAAACTACAAAACTCCGAGGCAAGAAATCAAAGGAGAATTAAATAAATGCAGAGATAGTCCATGTTAATGGATAGAGCTCATGCTCACACTCAGTATTGTCAAGATATGATGACTTGATCTATAGATTCAGGGCAATCCCAATCCAAATATTGGCAACAAATGGATATCCTTGACAAATGGATTCTAAGGTTTATATGGAGAGGCAAAAGACTCAGAATAGATAATATAATGTTGGAGGAGAAGAACAGATTTGGAGAATTGACACTACTCAATTTCAAGACTTACTATAGAGCTACAATAATCAAGACACATGATATTGGTGAAAGAATAGACAGATAGATTCCTGGAACAGAATAGAGAACCCAGAAATAGACCCAGGTAAATGTTGTCAGCTTGTCTTTGACAAAGGAAAACTAACTCAAAAGAGATCACAGTCTTAAATGTGATGCAAAAGAATAAAACTCCCAGAAGAGCACATAGGGTATGACATAGATTACCTTGAGTATGGCAAAGACTTTATAGGTACAACACCAAAGGCATGAGCCATGAAAAACTTACTTGGTAATCTGGACTTCATTAAAATTAAAAATAACGTCAAGAAAATGAGAAGATAAGCCACATTTAGGAAAAAAAAAAAAACACTGGCAAAAGACGTATCTGATAAAAGACTGCTGTCCAAAATATACAAAGAACTCCTAAAACTCCATAATAAGAAAAAAAAAAATCGATGAGAAAATGGGCCAAAGATCTTAACAAACACTTCACCAAAGAAACAGAAGGCAAATAAGCATTTGAAAAACTGCTCCACCTTCTATGTCATCAGTGAAGTGAAAAATAAAACAAAAAGATGCTACCACACACCTATTAGAATGGCCCAAATCCAGGGGCGCCTGGGCGGCTCAGTAGGTTGAGCGTCTGACTTTGGCTCAGGTCACAATCTCACAGCTTGAGTTCGAGCCCCGCATCAGGCTCTGCGCTGACAGCTTGGAGCCTGGAGCCTCCTTCAGATTCTGTGCCTCCCCCTCTCTCTGTCCCAACCCACTCGCTTTCTGTCTCTGTCTCTGTCAAAAATAAATAAACATTAAAGAAATTAGAAAAAAAAAAGAATGGCCCAAATCCAGAACACTGATGGCACCAAATGCTGGTGAGGATGTAGAACAACAGGAACTCTCATTCGCTATTGGTGGACATGCAAAATGGTACTGAAACTTTGGAAAACATTTTGAAAGTGTCTTAAAAAACCACACATACTCTTATATGATTCAGAAATCATGCTTCTTGGTATTTACCCAAAGGACTTGGAAACTTGTGTCCACACACACATACCTATACTTGGATGTTTATAGTAGCTTTATTCATAATTGCCCAACTCGGAAGTAACCAAGATGTCCTTCAGTAGGTGAGTGGATAAATACACTGTAATTCGTCCAGACAATGGAATATAAGTCAGCGCTAAAAAGAAATGGGTCATGAAAAGACAGAAAGAAACCTGAAATGCATAGTATTATGTGAGAGAAGGCAATCAGAAAAGGCTACTTCGTGTATGATTCCAACTATATGACACTCTGGAAAAGTTAAAAGTATGGTGACAGGAAAGATATCAGTGGTTGCCAGGAGTTGGAGGGGGGTGGGAAGGACATATAAGGAGAGCACAGAGGATTTTCAGGACAGTGAAAATGCTCTGTGTGTTACCATCACGGTAGATACATGTCACTATACATTTGTCCAAACTCATGAATACACGACACCAGGAGTGAACCACAATGTAAACTATGGACTTTGATTGACTATGATGTATTAGTGTAAATTCATCAATTTATAACAAATGCACTTCTCTGGGGGAGAATGAGGGAGTTTATGCATTTGTGAGAGGGAAGGGCATAGGGGAAATCTGTACATATTCTCCCTACTTTTTCTGTGAAACTTACACTGATCCAAAAGAGTAAATTCTTAACAAAAAAATGCACTGAGAGGCTTGCTAAATTGTTTGTCAATAAGAGTAAAACTGAATGGAATCATAGAAATTGTTTCCAAGTTGTGTTTTCGGTTCTTGTGACATTTGAAAATACCATATTTCATATTTTGCCCTTTGTACTTGCAATATTATGATCAGTACGGAGGTTATTCATGGTCATGGCCATCAAATTGGGTGTCTATGAGAATTCCCTTATTTTACAGCTGGCATCTGTTTCTTCCATCTCTACACTCTTGTTTGATAGAAATCTCTAATAGTAGCGTTGGTTTCATCCACCATCTCTTGAACGCTTGCTTGTGCAAAAGGTTTTGTATACTTCCGTTGCTAATTTCTGCTTCACTCTTGCCATTTCAATGTCTAGAGAAAGCAGTTTGAACTCCTGCTTTTCAGGATGAAATGTAAAACCTGAATCTGCCAGAATCCCCACAGGTCCTCTGACAACAACCCAGTATACTTCTGTTTTGTGCAACTTTTATGTCTGACATATGTCGCCCACGCGTTAAAATACATAATGTAGGTATAGCAGCGGTCCTGCACCTGATATGTGGATTTTCATTCTGTTACTGCTACACTTTGTTTCAAAATCTATAACACACAAGCCTAATTTTATTTGTCAGTAGCTACTAATTATTTGCATTCTACTGTCTATGCCTATAATTAATTATTTGTTTCAATAAAGCATAAATATCCTAAAGGTAGTCACTTATATACAGAGACATTCTACATATTATTCAATCACTTTAGCACTGGGAATGGCTATTAATACATTGAAGTGACTAAATGGAAATATACTTTTATAGTAATTGGGGTTAATGTAAGATAGCATTAGATGCAAAGAACAAACATGCTTAATGTAGTCCTACTTAAACAAATATGTGTGAATTTGCCTAGAAATATATTAATAGAGTGCATCTATTGGAAATGGAATTGGGGTGGTCTTTTCTACCTCTTTTTGGTGTTCTGAATTAAGGAAGACATACCAAATCTACCATATACTCTTTAGGGAAGTCAGCCCAAGAGAACAATCTCTGTTCTGCTAGGTTTTGAGAATTGTGATCTTTAGGATTCTTGCAACAGCTTCCTGGGGTTATATAGTGTTCCTAGGTTTCTTTTTCTAGACATAAATGGTCTTCTTCAAAGAGATTTTTAGCTCAAGCGTTTCAATAAATTTACTACAGCCATTTGAAAGCAAGTAAAACTCTTGAAAAGAGATCAGCTTGCTGGAGTAGAGATGCCAGCCACAGAAGTCTAAACAGGGTTAGAACCTGCTCTTAACTACCACTACTTGTGAATTGTATTCCCTCACCTAGCACAGAGCAGCTCTCAGCGTAGATCTACACGTTTTACTTTATATTTGAGTCATGTGAGTATTCTATAAACTTCGTATCCTACTTAACACCGTGCTGTCCGGTCGGCTGGAGCTATCCAACAGCACTGCGCTTTGGCTCAGGGTCTCCAGCTCTGCAGAACACTCTCCTTGCTCTGCTCTTACTTTGTGGTCACACCTGCCGGGAGGTAACAACCTGATTCTAGCCCCAGGGCCTCCTGAAAATCCTTTTATTATTCTGAGCCTCAGTGTCTATATTTGCACGATAGCACAACTATTGGATGGTAGTACAACTACGCCTTCCTAACACAACTATATTCATTAGATGCCTAATTCCCCTTTAAAGGTGAACATCTAAAGCCCTGAATGGAAATCTGCCTGATTCACTTGCAGAGCTGGGACTGAAGCCTCGCCCTCCTTCTCCTAACCAGGGGGGTTTTGTAGCGTGCCATCTTGGCCCCTGACTTCTTGTGGAATATTTGCTACACAGCATAGTTAGTATTCCTTAGGGTGTTACGGAACCAGGCTGGAATGCTGGCGGAAAAACCAAGCGGCACTGGGAGATCTTGGTGGATCGGAGATTTGTTTAACACCGGCAGGCTCAGAGGAGACCATTTCTCCAAAGATCTGAGCCCCGAATGGGGGGGGGGGGTAATTTCTAATTGCCAGCTTCCATATCTATGGGGGGTTTCACGCTCATGGCAAACAGGACGAGAAGAACCCGAAGAGGAGTCTCCAACCTAGAGACGAGAGCTTGTTTTAGTCCTGCTGGCCATCTTATGGTGTAAAACTTTATTCATTTTCCCAGCAAGGGTACTATTCATGTTTTATAAAATGTTGGCGACAGATTTGATTGAGTCTCCTTAAGAGCAGGTATAAGGATCGGACGATGAATCCTACTCAGACAGACTGCCCCCCCTTCCCCATGACACAATGAGCCAGACACTTGGATAGAGTTTTCTCCCATTCTGTCTACATGTAAGCAGAGCAATTTTTACTGAAAGAAAACAGTGGCCACTTAGAACACAAGACGCGCTAGCTGCGACTTTCCAACAGTATGAATAAATAAATGCTTCCTATTTTCATGGCAGTGATGATGCTATAGGTCATTTCAGTAATCCATGCATTTATGAATCTTCGAATCTTTATACTAATGAAATTCATGACTTTGCTTGATTTGCGTGGCCTTGCAGATGTTCTCACGCGCATTGGCTCTTGATTATCCTAAATTTCTTTGGCTTTTGCTATCAGTTGCAAAACGCAGTGTGTTATCTTGTATTATTTTATCATTGATATGCATGGTTTGCCAGTTGACTTCTGTCTGAGTCTTATCACTGAAACTACACCAAAAATCTCTTCAGAAGATTAAAGAGTCTAGAAGAACATTACTGTCTTCCACTGGTAAAAGCTTCTAAGCAAACCATCACCAATCTCACCATCTCACCTTGGTCACCCTTGAGGAGGATCGGGAAAAGCAGCCTGAATTTTCTTTATTGTAGTTCTTGTTCAGAAAATTCTTGGATTGATGCTAATAGAAGGCAACAAGCTCTTAGCAGAAGAAAATAAAGGATTGTTTCAGATCAGGTCACATAATATTCTGGGATAGGCTGAAACTATAATTAAGCCTAGATTTGCTGTTGGGCGGTGGGGGTGGAAATCGGCCCAATTTGGGCTTGTTTTGTTTTGTTTTCCTTTATCAATACCGGTGACCAAGATCGACTTCCTTCTTCTTTCAGCTTGACCCAAGTTAGGTGTGATTTTTCCTGATTCCAGGTCTGACTTCCGTTTTCCTAAAGCATTTACATTGAAAGACTTGCAGTTGCAAATTATTTCTCTGATTCTTTGAGATGTAAACCTTTTTTTAAAGTCTTCTGCCAGTTTTGCAATGCAGGAACGCCTTTCTCAAGGACCTGGGACCAGATCCTTGAAACATAGTTCTGAAGGATCATGCCCCAGACCCCTCTGTCACAGCCTCTGTGAGAGGGGAGGAGCCTAATTTCGGCAGGCTCCTAGTCCCATGTTGTCAAATTACCTCCTCTAGAAGATAGAAGAAAGTCTCCATTTTGTTGGGTGCTTTGGAACATTTCCCAGTTTCCCCCTCTCCCACCCTTCCCAGAGACAACAGCCCTCATGAACCCGGGCACTGTTTCTGGTGTCACTGGGAAAGAGGAGAAAGAGAGGCAGCCTGCAGACCAAGGTGACAGGGATGGGTCCTGAGCAATGTCCACACCCTGCTGGGTCAGAAGAGAGGGACCCACTGCCCTGGCAGAGGGCGGGCTCCAAGGTGGTGCCTCCCCCGCTGGCGTCCCTCTCTTGTCTGCTGTTCTCCAAGGACCCTTTGAGTTGAGAGATGCATTGGGAGGCTGTCCTTGCTGGAACAGCACCACCTAAAAACCTGCTTGCCCTGGGTCTGGGGCCTCAGGGTCCCTGTAGGGTCTAAGCAACCCCAATTCTTTGCAGGGGAGCCCAGTGTCTCTGAAACAAACAAACGAACAAACAAACAAACAACAATAACAAAAGTCAGCTATTGTCAAATAGCTGGCTTCCTGTTGATTTGAATTTGGGCCAGTTGATTAATTAGGGACCAATGTTGAGATACTGTTCTTGGATTGATGTCCAGTCGGGGATACTCTGCCTTTTAGAATGGATCTGAGGATGGGCCCAGATCCACAAAGTTCAGTTTAATATGTATCCTTATGTCCACCTTTGGATAATTCAAAACAATGGACAGCCTGCACTTTGCCTGGAGGCAGAACCCTAGGGGAGGCCAAGTGCCATGCCACATTTGTCCCACAGGGGTGAGTTCTTGGGAGGACCAGGCCGGGACCAGGTCCCCTTATGATCCCAGGCTGTACTTCCTGCCCCTAGGCCTCTGTTCATCAGTCCCAAGGGTCATCCTGGAGTCCTGGCCCGAGGGAGACAGCTCCTGTGTTGGCAACATGGTGGCTTCCTCCTTCACTGATCTATTTCCAAGGCCTTAACATTCATCTATCGAGTCCTTTGAAGTTCATCCACCGCAGGCTTTGGTGTGAGTCACAAGACACAACAGAAACACTTGAACAAAATTCTGTGTTTACAGCAGGATTTCCTGTTCTGTCCTCGGGATAAGCAGGGAAAGAAAAGAACTCTCACTTCCTCCGCTTTGTTGCCTCCACCGACCCCACAGTGGGCATCTCTCACTTGTCTCCCCTCAACTCCATGGGACAATCTCTGCCCCAGTGAGAGTTTTCTGGTGTCAGTTGATGAGGTTTTTGGGGTGACAGTGGGGTTCGAAGGGTGTAGAGCTGACAGCCAAGAAAGAATTCTAGAAGACATCTTTGGTGCAAAAAGGTGATTTTATTGAAGCAAGGGAACAGGACCTATGGGCAGGAAGAGCTGCCCTGGGACCATGAGGAGAGACTGGTTTTATAATATGGAGCTGGGGGGAGGTAAAGTCCAGGGCAAGTTTCCAGTGAGATTTTCATATGCTAAGGAAGACTCCCAGGATACTGGAGGCCTAGCTATTGTCAAATTTGGGTTGTTCGCCCTCTAGCAAAGCATTAGCATTAAGACATAGGGAGTTCCTGGAGAAATGTTTTACTCTGCCGGCCTCAAGTATCTACCAATGGGTTGCAGGTTATAAGGAAATTTCCTTTTATCTGCCATTTCCTTCTGCCTTTGTTCCCACATCACTATGGAGGGGTAATGGAGACTTAGGTCCTACAGGTCTATGATCTCAATCAGTTAACCATTTGTTTTTCCCCTTTCCTTTGCTTTGGGGCAGCCAGGAGTGCAGAGGTATATCACATACATCCCACCTGGGGGTGGGGAGTGAGTGTTTGCAGCCTGTCAGCTTGCCTTATGCTCCCTCGTCACCAGTGCTGTGCTCCCACTCTGGTTAACTCACGCAAAGGGGAGATTTGTTATGACTCAGGGTGGCTGTGTAATCAGTTTTCAGAAGGTCCAGAGCCAGAGAACACAGGCATCCTGGGAAATGAGACACATGGACAATACCTTTGGGGTGCAGAGTTTCCAATATTTTATCCTTGATTCTCTCTCCCAGCCAAGATTCAAGTTACAAAAGAGAGAGATTCTGATGGGCATAGTGTGGGTCACATGCTAGTTCCCTTGATGGGGCCAGGAGTCAGGGAGAAGGCAGTTTGATAGATATTCTCATTGTATATGGTTTGGGGGAAGTGGGGTTATCAGTTCTTCCCGATTTGTCTTAAAATTATCTCCTTTTATTCCTAAAAGCCCTATATCCTAAGAAAGCTTTCGGTTTCATGAAAAGTGGAGAAAGTCGTCCACCCTAAGGAGGGCTTAGGAAGACTGAGGCATTGTTACAGAAGGCAGGGTGAATGTTGCACTGCCATGGCAGAATAAATTAGGTGTTTTTACTAGACATATGGACAACCTTGGGCAAACCAAAAATGGCGAGTATTGACATCAACCCTTTTCGGTTTCAGTTTGAGTTTCTAGATTCTACTGGGCCACTAGAGTAGGAAATATGGGAGAGAATGAAAGCTCTAATATGAGGATTTGGTTTTCTGTCCTTGTCTAGGAAGCCTGGAGTCCTTTTAAAGGAAGAGATTCATTAATTACACGGGAATGTCAAGGCACTGTTATGGCCTCTTCCCTGGGATCTTTCACTATGATGTTTTTTCTGATTCCAAAACCAATGTTCTTCTGAAGCATGGGTTTGGGAAGGCAGGATGTACAAGTGGCATGTTGACCACATTATTCTGCCAGTGAATTCCAGCTATACAAGTTCTAGTTGAGCATTTATTCAATATAAAATTTTAAATAATTTTAAGTATTTTTTAAATAAGTTGACTTTTAAAATAAATCACTTTTCAGTCCGGAAATTCCCATGCCTCTGCACAGATGGCCGAGCTCTAGACCTCACCTCTGGGGGCGTGTGGGTGAGTGGCCCAGGTCACGGAAGCAATTTCTCCTGGGGTCAGTTAACTTTGCTTCTCTCCGCAGCCACGGCCTGCACCTCCCACTCCCCGCAAACCTCCCTCCACTAAGTCTCCAGGAGTCCAGAGGAAAGAGTTTCCACAGGTCGCTGAAAATCTGCCACCTCTCCTGGGGACTTTATAAAACTCTCATTCTCCTTAGCGTAGTCTGTGAATGTGGACCGCTCCATACATCCGTTGCATAATTAAGTGTATTTCTACACCATGATTGATAGGTGACCAATGTTGAATGCTTCATCGACTCCACGTTTCATCCAAGCCCATTTCGCGTGTATCTCCTATTTCTGTGGAAATTTATATTCTAATAGGTACAATTGCAATAGCCACATTGGGGATACTTAAATACCTGAGCGCTGTTTTCATGAAGCCACATTTTTAAAAGCCACCTCTATGTTTTTTTTTTTTCTTTGTCAAGTTTTAACTTAAATTCCAGTTAGTTAGCATACGGTGTAATATTAGTTTCAAATGTGAAATTTAGTGATTCGTCCCTTACGTACAACAGCAAGGGCTCATCATAACAAGTGCATTCCCTAACACCCACCACCCATCTAACCCATCCCCCACCCACTTCTCTCCATCAACCTTCAGTTTGTTCTCTATCTTTAAGAGTCTGTTTTCTGGTTCGCCCCTCTCTTTTCTCTTCCCCTTTTGTTCACCTGTTTTGTTTCTTAAATTCCACATGGGAACGAGATCATATGGTGTTTGTCTTTCTCTGACTGACTTTTTTCACCTAGCATAGTACCCTCCAGGTCCATCCACATCTATAAATTATGTACAGTATATATATCCACGTATCATAATTATATAAATTATCTTGCCCCAAGAAGATTTTGGAACGTAAGAACGGAAACATCCTTAACGATTCCTTTTAGGCTTATGGGAATTCATTCATTTTTAGCTGAGTCCAGATGCTTCTTCGTTGTTGATGAAAATATTTACATTTTTCAATCCTAAAGACAGGCACATTCCACATTTGTAGGGGATGTCCCACTTTATATCATCTTCTGCATCAACAAAATTAACCAGCGGTTCCCATCATTCAGCATTCGAGGCGCATCTCATGGACAACCTCTTGCAATAGAAATGGTTGAAGGTGGGGTTTTCGGGGACGATTGTCCCAACTTTTGTCTTGGGAGAAAACGATGGTCTTCTCTACGTGTCTTCCCAAGGAACTGAGACAGAAGCTACAGCCATCACTCTGCCTGAACGGCAAGTGGGTAGAGCCGGCCTGATGATGAACTGTAGCACAGAGGACGTACTCTTTTCTTTGCATTTTAGCGAACAAAGATTCATAACACAGTAAGAGTGTACAGATCCAGCAATTAGCCAGCACGTTTCTGGTAGGCAGGTAGGTGCTCACGATATTACTTGGTACCAGGGAGATACAACAAACATGTGGGACACGGTGCTTCGTGTTATGGGAGGAATGTTGTCCTCCCCAAAAGAAATCGAAGCCCTGAACCCCAGAACCTTATTTGGAATGTGACCTTATTTGGAAGCCGGATCCTTTCCGTTGTAATCAAGATGAAGTTTTTAGGGTGGGCCCTAATACAATACGACTGGTGTCCTTATAAGCAGAGGGAAACTCACACACACACACACACACACACACACACACACAGACCTGGGATGACAGGCGGCAGGGATTAGGTCTGATAAAGCTACAAGCTAAGGACATTAACAGTACCCACCAGCACCTAAAAAAAGTCAAGGAAAGATTCTTCCCTACAGGTTTCAGAGGGAGTGTGGTCCTGCTGACATCTCGATTTTGGATGTCTAGCTTCAAGAACTGTAAGACAATAAGCTTCTCTCATTTAGGGCATCCGGCAGCCTAGGAATCTAATACACCTCCTCCTCAAAAACCACCATTACGCAGAGATTTGTCGGCCACCAGCTCCTTACTAGACACTGGGCTTATTTCTAGGGATGCAAACGCAAACACAATGTGGCAGATTTCTTGGAGAAGAGCGTATACGCTAACTATGTGGGTGTTTTGGCACAGCTAAATGATATGATAGCAGATGGAACCCCTAAAAGGCAGCCTTGATTTCCTGCGGTGGTAGTACACTGTAAAATAACGACCGAATCGTAAACCTCTTCAGGCTGCAGGATATTTCAAAAAGTTGCAGATTGATAACGATAAGTCCTAACAACGGAATGTTATGCAAACCGTAGTTTCAGCTCCCATATTTATTAAGGAACCATTTCTGGAGGCGGGTAGATTGAGGGTGGGGATCCTAAATCATTGCTTCTGTCCCTGATCCTCTGTAATCTCCTGTAGGTCTCCAAAGGAGAGAAATCTTCTGTGAACTTTACTGCTGTCTGGTCTCAAGTCTATATTTCTTGGTGGTAATTGTTCTTGAGTTTTGCATAGCAGCTTTGTGAAATGACTCCTTTTTTAGTCAAAAGTACAATGTGTTTGATCTTAGGAAGGCATTAGTGGTAACTGGTAAATCAGGATGTCTGCATTTAAAATTATGTTAAAGACAAGAGCATTTCCTATTCTCTGAGGCTTTTTAAAATTCCAACTATCAGTATGTTTAATTGGAAAGAGAATCTGAGGATAAATCAAACAGCGTAAGGCTTAAGAGATTCTGGCACTATTAAGAGTACAGCTTGAAAATTATTGCATGGATTCTTTTGTTTTTTTTAAATTTCCCGGTGATGCTATGATACGTAGTTCACAATGAATCAGTCTTTGTACCATATGCTCTCATTACTTAATATTAACATCTGCCCTGGGGTCCTGTAAACTAACCGTAAAATTTCCTTAAGGAATAAGAAAGGTTAGCCAGTTTTTCTTACCTCATTTTATGCAAATGAATTAAATGAAAAATGCTGAAAAAAATTAGGAAGGATATCTAATCAACTTCTATGTCATTCACTGAGCAAATTAAAATTAAAAAATTAGAGATACTCTGTAACTACAGGGCGTTGAACTACCTTCTTTCCTTCGTTCCTTCCTTCCTTCGTTCCTTCCTTCATTTTTCCCTTCCTTTCTTCCTCTCTCTGTCTCCTGCATTCTTTCTTTCACAGTCAGATCTAGAAAACCTCAAAGAAGGAATGAGATATTATCCTCTTACACTCCTCTATTATAAAAGAGAAATATCAGGCCCAGAATAAAGTGACTTTTTATGATTATAAAAACAGTATATATATTTAAACTGACAGTGTCATTTTTAAATACGCTCTGAGATTTATTTGGGGTCACCCATGACACGCAGTATACTCAAATTTAAGAATGTGACATATAATTTTCTAGAGACCTATAATAGAAGAAAATGTATTCTGAGAATTCTGCAGGAAAACTAAATTGTGGCTAAATGCATACTTTCATGTTTATAGTTAAAGCTATACTTGAAAAAAAAAAAAACAAATTGTGAGGCACCTGGGTGGCTCAGTCAGTTGAGTGTCCGACTTCAGCTCAGGTCATGATCTCACAGCTCAAGATTTCTAGCCTCGTGAGTTCGGGCCCCGCCTAGGGCTCTGTGCTGATGGCTCAGAGCCTGGAGCCTGCTTCCGATTCTGTGTCTCCCTCTCTCTTTGCCCCTTCCCCGCTCACGCTCTCTTTCTCTCTCTCTCTCTCTCTCTCTCTCTCTCTCTGTCTCTGTCTTTCAAAACTAAATAAACATTAAAAAATAAAAATAAATAATAAATAAATAAATAAAAATGCAAATTGTATTTAATGTTGACCAGATAGTGTCAAATCAGTGGCATCATTATAGCCAACTCTTACACAAAATCCTGGGGAGTTTATGATGTCTGCACAAGGCAGAGCTCCCCAGTGGGCAGGGGGAAACTGTCAAGCTACATTTACCAAAAAAGGGTGATAACATTGCCCTGCCCCATAACTCCATTGTCAAACACCATCTGACCCAAGCACAAGGACTGGTTCCATTAAATTCTGGTCCCCTGTGGCATTTGATGATGGTGGCCTTCTCAGGGACTGATGTCACAAGAGTCATTTAAATTCTCACTTTTTCAATATGTGATGAGGGTACAATATCAATTTGTTACTAACTTCTATCAGAGCATATGCAGAACTCAGCAGCTTCTGCTTGTTTGTTCCTAGTCCTGAACATGACTTTTCAAGCTCAGAACAAGTTTCACATTTTGCAGAAACACAGAGGAGGGGACACGACCCTTAACCCTCTAGGTCTCCCATTCAGCATGACCCCTGGCAACATTGTTGGGTCATTACATGCTCCTTTGGAGTAACTACAAAATCAGTTTAAAAGGTTGCAGCGGCATTTAACTTATGTAAAGTATTTTTTGGTATCGCTAATATATAACATTGACATGTATCCAATGTTATAGATGTTTTGAAGCACTCTTCCTGGCTTTGAGTTGTTTTATCCATTTGATAAACCACTGAACTAAATGAGATACATATCAGATGTGAAAAGAAGACAAGAAAGAAGAATTGGGATCTTAGTCAAAACAAAAGCATTTAACTTCATAAAAAATATACAATATGCTTACCTAGTAATTGGAAATGAACATCAGAGCAGTGTTTAAATAATATATTTGCTAGTTTACCACAATAATGTAGAGGTCAATAATTATTTTGGAGGATTTTTGTTATTACTATGATCCCTTAAAACCTCTTGCTAGGAAACAATAGTGTTCATTATGAAATTAAATAACCATGTAATTGTTGCTGGCTAAAACCAGTCTGAATTCATTGCACCTATAATTAAAGGAAATATTTCTTTTTTGGTTTGTTTACAGCTTTTATTTAAGTGATAGTTAACATACAGTGTAATATTAGTTTTTAGGATTAGAATTTAGGGATTCATCACTTACATACAACACCCAGTGCTCATCCCTAAATGTGCCCTCCTGAATGCCCATCACCCATTTAGCCCATCCCCCCACCTGCTCCCCCTCCAGCAGCCCTCAGTTCATTCTCTGTATTTAAAAGTCTCTTATGGTTTGCCCCCCCCCTCTCTTTTCTTTTTCGTTCCCCTGGGTTCATCTGTTTTGTTTCTCAGATTCCACATATGAGTGAAATCATATGGTATTTGTTTTTCTCTGACTGATTTAATTTTACTTAGCGTAATACACTCGAACTCCATCCACACTGTTGCAAATGGCAAGATTTCATTCTTTTTATAGCTGAGTAATATTCCATTATATATGGAATATATATATACACACACATATATACATATATATATATACATACATATATATACATATATATGTGTGTGTATACATATATATGTGTGTGTGTGTGTGTGTGTGTGTGTGTGTATGAAAGAGAGAGAAAGAGAGATACAGATGATGTGGTATACATATAAACCACATCATCTTTATCCATTCATCAGTCTGTGGACATTTGGGCTCTTTCCCTAATTTGGCTATTGTAGACAATGCTGCTGTAAATATCGGGTGCATGTGCCCCTTCAAATCAATATTTTTGTACCTTTGGGTAAATACCTAGTAGTGCAATTGCTGGGTCATAAAGGGAAATATTTCTAAGGAGATTCTGATTCATTAGTGTTAACTTTTATCTTAAACTATAGTCTTAAATAGATTGGCATGAATGAATGTAGACAGTATTAATGAACATATGTTAAAGTGTACTCTCCAGTAAGTTACCTAACATCTATTAATATGTAAAATGGGGGTGAATAACTGTGAGGGGTAAATGAGTCAATATGCTGCAGCTGTACTGGTTAGTATTGCTACTGACCAAAGTGTGTGTGTGTGTGTGTGTGTGTGTGTGTGCGCGCGCGTGTAGTGTGTGCAGGTGTTCCATAAATAGGTCTGCACGCTAATTTTCACTTATTAACATACCATATGCATTTCCTCATCACTGCTACCTATGACCCTTCTGTTAATATCTTTGCGCAGAAATATTTTAAATTTGTCAAAAGCGGATTCTTAGATTTAGCTTCCCAAACAAAATTACTGGACCAAAAAACATATATATGAAAAAAAATTAGGCACCTAACTATGTTGCCCATCACATTAAAATTTTTTGTAACCGTATATATGCATTTCTCTTCTCCTTCACTGTGGTGAGTATTATCTTAATTTTAACATTTCCTCTGTTTCTAAGTAGAACTCTCATTTTAATTTTCAGACGTTGAATGTTTTCTCATCCATTTCATAATTGCTGTATTATTTAGATGAATTTAATTCAGTCTTGGAAACACTGCTTTCTCAGCGTTGAGACAAAGGAAAATAATGAGTTGATCATGGAGGCACAGCTAATACACCTTCTAGGTCTGGATGTGGCTTAGGTCGAGTGTGCAGCGATTGGCCAATGTGGGTGAAGGGGCTGACCTGGGGGCACCTGCTCTCTCACGTCCCCTCCATCAGTGCATCCACACTGGGGTCAATGCCACTGGCAGCTCTTTGATTGGGTGGTGGCCCACAGCTCTTTGATTGGCCCACAGTTTCTCTAGGGAGATAGCTACCTCATATTTACCTTAATTGAGTCTGTCTGGTGCCCATTCAAGTCCCAAGAAGTTGGACAAGAGGACAGACAAGCTTAAATGGACAAGACATGTGTGTGGCCGGAGGTGGTCATCAGGTTACAAAATGACTGGACTTTGGCGGGTTCTCCTGAATGAAGCAGGGAGTTCTGGGAAGCCACCAAATAGAGTTGTGGGAATAAAGACCACCTAATGAGAAGAAACAAGGGGTCCTTATTCAGAGCTCCCTGGAGCAAGGGAGTCCTCACCCTCATTTGTATTTGGCAGGGATGTTTTGTTGTTGTTGTTTGTTTGTTTGTTTTTATATAAATTGGACTTCATTGAAGTTAAACACTTCTGTGCATCAAAGGATATAATCAACAGAGTGAAATGGCAATCCACAGATTTTGGAGAAAACGTTTACAAATTATATACACACTCAACAACAACAAAATGACCCAAATTTAAAAAAGGGCGAAGCACTTAAATAGACGTTTCTCCAAAGAAGATCTACAAATAACCACTCAACACATGATTTTATACGGAAAATAGGCAAGGTTGCCCAGATTGGAGGCTGAAGCTGGAGAAGGGCTAACCAGAAGCTGGACATCCTGTGTGATTGGTGCTGGGTACGCATTTGGCTTCCTGTGGTTGGTCCAAAGTTGGAAGTGGGACAAAAATCAGGGAGGCCGTCCTCTATTCATCAAGTCCTGGCCACTTGGAATCTATTATTGCAGGGGTTATTATTTGTCTTCCGGGATAATTACTAGCAATAGTGGGCTGGCTTCCTGGGCTGGTTCCACACGTAATGGGTGGGTTTCCTGGGTCGGTTACAAGAGTTTATGGCTCAGAGTTCTGTCTCTATACATGGTCTGGCTACACAGCCATTCAGTCTCATTCAGTGCCTTCAGTCCCTGAGCATGAAGTCAGTGGAGACTCCACAAGGGACAGGATTGGGGTCGGGCGCGTATGTCAGACCCTGCGGGTGTCATCACTTTGTCTGCCGTTTGAAATGGCTTCTCCACGCAATGTTTGGGGTTCATCACACTGATAAGCTGAGATCCCAGAGCTTCTCTCTCTCTCTCTAGCTTGGAAACCTGGCCCTGGAGAAGTAAATATGTGTCTGAGGAGAGATCTGTTTATTCAAATGCTGAATCTATTGACAGATTGAAAGGAAGGCACACAAATATTCTCTCCTTCCTTTGAGGAGTTTACTGATCATGTTTTCATTCAAAACAACAACAAAATCTCAGTTCTCAGCCGAGCAGGCTCACCTCATTTCTAGCAAAATGAAATGAGTTGGTTTGTGAGTGCCGATTTACATTCCCCCACATCACCTGAATTCTTAATCCCATTACATATGTGATTAAGTGATTTTCCTCCAGACTGCGGAAAGAGTAGATCATGGCTCATCTCGTGGGTTCTCGTACCAATGTGCTTTGTCTCTATCACGGATGCTGAAGCTCACAAGTGTGGCATTCTGACAAAATGTTTGACCCCATTCTTGACGGTGCTCATTACTGGCTTGTTTTGTCTGGGTTTCTGTGAGCTGTGCCTGGACAGAAGGCATTGAAACGCGGCTGAAGTTTGTGAGCCTGTGCAGTGCAATCTGGCAGTGACCTAACATTGACACCTCTGGGCCGGGATCCTGCTTTCAGGAATGTGATCAAAAAGAACATGCCAGCTGTGTGCATTCCAGACTCCTATCAAATACCACGTATGAGTTGCTGAATAATTTTCACAGTCTCCACTCAACTGCATGACGGTTTGGAGTCTACACTGCCGTCCTCCCTAGGACACAGTGTCTGTAAGTGTAACATCCACATGCCAGTTTGTGTAATTTGTGTGCGATTTGTGTTTTCTGAGGCTCAAGGCAATAGTCACGGTATTTGGGATGTGGCTAAATGAGATGTATTGCTATCTTCCTCTGGGAAGCCATCCAAAGTCACATTTCACATTTTCCCCTTAGATATATTGTTGGAAATTCATTGATCTGTGACATGTACACCAATTTTCAGTCTCTTTCCAAGGACTTTTCCCTGATCAGAATATTAATCTATTGAATAACTTCAGCAAGGAACCAGCTCCAAGAGGTGGCATGAGAGGTGAAGCAAGAGGGCAAGAAACCTCATGGAAGAGACTCACATGGGGCAGGAGGACCCAGTCTACATGCTTAGGGACCAGAGTGAGCAAAAGAAAAGGCATGAAATGAGTGCAAAGGTATTCTATAAAAATCAACAGGCAGATAGAAATTTTCTGTGATGAAATCAATCATCAGGGCAAATGAGCAGAACTGAGTATTCCATTCATGTGATTCATTCAGATGTCAAATATCACCCATGTGTTGGACACGTCTAGGCACTGTGAGGGATACACAGAAAAGACACACTAGCTGATTACAAAGAAAGTGCAAAGTTTTAAGGGGGGGAAGGAGAAACTTGGGTCCAAACCTTCTCTAAAAGCCAAGTTAAAAAAGTTGGAGAATGGGTAGCAAGGCTTGTTTTAGGAGTCACCGAGTCAAGAATCCTACAAGGTCCTGGGAGAGGTGATATTTGAGACAGATCTTGAAGATGAGGTGAATTTCAATGGACAGGATAGGAGGAAGGGAACAGCCAGCATTCGAAAGACAAGGAATGGAATGAGCAGATGCCGAGTCAGAAAAGTGAAAGCTGGTCGAGATCGCCACGTGGTAGGTCATATGTAGGGTGTGGGTACAGGAAGATTCTCACCTGTCAAACATTTAGGTGGCACCAATATTAGAATATCCACACAGGACAGCTTTCATACCTCAACTGAAGCCATGCTATTTTTTTTTTATCCCAATCCTTACTATTTGACTTTTATATTTTACACTCTTTTTGTTGTGGTCAAAACTTCGTACGTTGAAATGCACATCTTAACTTCGCAGATTGGTAAATGCATCTTCCCTGATACAGAACATTTCTGTCTTCTTAGAACTCTCCCTCCTGTTCTCTCTCAGTCAACCCAACCAGGGGCAACCACCATTCTTACTTTTTCATCTTAGATTAGTTCTGTATGACTGTAAACATACAGTGTGGACATTTCGTGACTTGCATGTTTCACTCAACATTTGTCTGTGAGATACATGTGCGTGTGGTTTTGTGTACCAGAAGTGTTGTTTTCAAGGACTCAGTAACAATTCATTGAATTACTAAGCCCTCCTGCTGATGGGTGTTAGCGTTGTTCTCAGTTTGGGGGGGGTATTATAAGTAATGCTGACGGGTATTCCTATACAAGGCACTCTGCAGGATATTCTCCAAATATTAGTATAAAGAGTGCAAGATTCGTTCATGTTTTTGTGTGTATCTGTATCAGTTCATTTTTATCAATGAGTAGTGTGGAATTGTATAGAACACTACAACATTTTTAAATTAATTAATTTATTAATTTATTTTTGAGCACGTGTGCACGAGAGAGAGAGAGAGAGAGAGAGAGAGAGAATGCATGAGTGGGGGAAGGGGAGAGAGAGGGAGAGAGACACCCCAATCTGGCTCCGCACTGTCGTCACAGAACCCGATGCGGGGCTTGATCTCACGAAGCATGAGACCATGACCTGAGCCGAAATCAAGAGTCAGACGCTTAACTGACTGAGCCACCCAGGTGCCCCAATATACCACAGCTTTTTAATCCCCTTATCAGTTGATGGACATTAGAGTTATTTCTGGTTGTTGTCTATAAAGACTGCAAATGTACATATACACATGTAATGCGGCTACCTGCTTTCATTTCTCCCAGGTAAATGTTGAAGAGCAAAGTGTTTGGATCTCACACACATGTTTAACTTTGTAAGAAACTTCCAAACGGTTCGCCACACTGGCCGTGCCACTGGCCGTGGCAATGCCCAGGAGTTCTAGTTGTTCCTTATCTTCACCAACACATGGAGTAGATCAATTCTAATTGTTCTTATTCTAATATTAGAGGTGGATTGTGCTACCTTATCGTGGTTTTAGTTTCTGTTTTCCCACAACTAATGATGCTGAGAACCTTTCAATATGCTTGTTGGCCATTCTCATCTCAAATATCTCGCCTGTTTTGTAGCAATTGAGTTGGTTGTTTATCTTCTGATATATTTTTTAAGTTTTTTTTAATGTTTATTTATTTTTTAGAGACAGAGAGAGACAGACCATGAGCAGGGGAGAGGCAGAGAGAGAAGGAGACACAGAATCCGAAGCAGGCTCCAGGCTCTGAGCTGTCAGCACAGAGCCCGACATGGGGTTCGAACCCACGAACCGTGAGACCATGTCCTGAGCTGAAGTCAGACCCTTAACCGACTGAGCCACCCAGGCGCCCCTCTTCTGATTTTTGAATAATGAAAATTCCTTCAGTGTATTCCTTCCGGATACAAGTTTTTTACCTCTTATGTGCTTCACGTATTTTCCTCCTAACTCTGGCTGGTCTTTCTTTACGTAAAAGTAACTTACCAAGTGCAGAAGGGATTAGTTTTGACCAACAATAGTTTGTCTTCTAAAAAATGTTTATAATTGGTGCTTTTTGTAGACTTTCTAAGAAACTTTTGCCTAGTCCCGCGTGGCAAAGACATTCTTTTATGTTCTCTTTAAAATGTTTTTACTTTTTAGCTCTTACGTTTAAGTATCTGATCCATCTTGAGTTAGTTTTCATACATATATCATGTGAGGTAAATTTTGTCCATATAGATACAGCAGTGCCTCCTTTATTTGTGGGGGATGTGTTTCAGGACCCCCAGTGAATGCCTGAAACCATGGTTAGTACTAAATGCTAGATAGATAGATGATAGATCGATAGATCGATAGAATGTTTTCTTCCTTATATATAATATCAATGATAAAGTTTAATTTACACATTATCCACACTAAGAGATAATCAACAATATCTAAAAATAGAACAGTTATAACAAATATAATAAAAGTCCTGTGAATGCAGCCTCTCTCTCTCTCTCTCTGAAAAAATCTTACCGTGCTGTCCTCCCTTCTTTTGGTGATGATGTGAGATGATCAAGTGCCCATGTGATGAGATGTAGCGAGGCGAGTGACGCAGGCGTGGTGACGTGGCGTTAGGCTACTGGTGACCTTCTGACAGTACATCAGAAGTAGCTGCATCTGTCCCCGGGTGGCAGTTGACCGCAGGTACTTGAAGCAGCAGAAAGCGAAATTCTGAACAAGGCAGGATTCCCTAGGCCACTTTTTTCATACCGCTTGTTAAGAAAACTTACCTTTTCCCCTTGAATATCTTTGAAACTTTTGGTCACAAACGACTGTCATTCCAAGTGTGGATCTAGTTGCAGACGCTCGGTTTCTTCAACCTTTTTTATGATCCTTTCGCCTCCATAGGATTTTCACTGTGTCCTTCATCAGAGCCGCTCAGAATATGTCTCTTTCAATGATGAACGCTTTAAAACCTTTGCTCAGTGTCTCCGTTCATTTATGATTGACTTCTCGGTTTCTCAATTTCTCTAAACGAACATATTCAGGTGGAATACAGACCTAAGTCGGTAGCCCTGAAGTTAACTTTTATAGATAATAGAATTTATTAATTATTTATCTGCCACTTTGAACGGTGTGAGAGCGTATTATCTCTTTCGTTTGCTTTTTCTAAAATTAAGGAGTTCTTTGGCTCAGCATTTCTTACTGTTTTCTCAGGCCGTTCATCGGTTTTAGTGTATAAACTCCAGGAAAAGTGCCCGGTGGCCCAGCCAGTACGTTGGAGTCAGGGACAAAATAGTGCTTGGGGCCGTGAGGAGGAGGGCGGTGTCTTTGCAGATAACCTAAAAAGCCTATCTGAGATCTGGATTGACCTCTGGTGGAGAACATTTTAGAACGAGACACGAGTGCTCAGGAAGAGACCTTGAGAAGGTCATCAACAGAGAGAGGCATCTTTTTGATGGTTAAGTTTATGTGTCCATTTGGAGGGTGTTTTGGGATGAGATTATCATATAAATAGGTGAACTTTGGAGAAAGAAGATTGTTCTCCATAACCTAATAATCTCAGGTGTCTCTCACTCAGCTGAAGGCCTGACTAGGACAAAAAAAGCAAGCTCCAGACTTTAACTGCACCATGGGCTCTCCCGGGTGTCTAGTCTGCCAACCTACACTTCAGATTGTGTGTGTGTGTGTGTGTGTGTGTGTGTGCGCGTGCTCACGCGTGAGTCCTAGCGTAAATATGGTTGTCTGGAGAACCCTGACTAATATATAACTTCCTAGATCTCCCTTCAAAGAAGGGTTTGCCGCCTCGCTGCAAAGACTGGACGTGGCAGAATGAGCTAGAGTCAGATCCTTCAGAACCCGCCTCGGCTACAGGCAGCAACCTCACTCTGTGTCTGTCTTTGTGGGTAGTATCCCTGGAGACTGAACGGGGCAGGCGTATACTGGCCCGCCATCTTGGCCTGATGCACACTACTTGTGCCAGAACTCCTCACCAGGTTGACCGAGGCTTTGTTGATCCCTTTGTACCCAATCCTGCTACTTCTCCATTCCGGTCGTCGGTGTCAACCTGTAATTCTGATTTATAACTCAAACCTCAACCAAGCTCCTCATTCTGAAGAAATCAAACTAAGACAGAAACGTAAACGTGCCACATGGAGTTTTCAAGTGGGACATTCAGTGAAATCCCCTTACTTCATTCATCTGTAACAACTTCACCACCAGCTCTTGCCACTAGTGCTTTGGGCAAATGACCTGTTCTTTTGAGGGAGGGGGCAGCTGCATCCTGTCTTTGACACGGGAAGATGAATTGTATCTGTGGGCTTTACGCCACCTTCCATGCTACTAGCTTTGACTCACTGACCAGCCAGGCTGCCAGGCAGCCTCTCTGGGGCTGTGTCGCAAACTGTGCTGTAGATGTGGATTACATTTGGAGTCATCATGGCCCTTTCACCACTTTGACTTAAAATGCATGTTTTCTAAGATGGTCTAAGTGTTTAAGAACAAACGAACCAATGACAGACAAGGCATCAGTTTTCCTGTCAATGATTCACTGAATTATGGCAAAATGGCTCTTGGATCATGGATACTGGATAGTTACCTTGTTTGTAATACACCCTTGTACCAGCCTGAACATGGACCATAGTGGAGAGGGAAAAAAAGTCATGAGTAAGACCAGCTTTGCTTGTGAAGATAGACCCAAGGTGTCATCGTCTCGTGAGGTGCACATCTCTCCCCATGTTGCAATGATTTCATCACCATCTGCCCGTCCGATTTCCCTGCCCCCCTCCCCCCAACACTTGAGTTCGACAGGTACTTGATGGGCCCCATTCTGGGAAACACCATTTCAAGTGGCGCTCCCACACCCCTCACCCTATACTCCCCATCAAAGGGGAGGGGAGACCAATGATAAGTCATGGTTGACAAAGGAATCAGAAACTTAAGGCTCCTATATGAGCATAGCAAGTTTCAAAAACACATTCTATGACAACTTTAACAAAGGAAATTTAATGCCAACTAGAGAGTTAGTCCCAACCTTGAAGAACTTCCTCCTAGGTTTGTTTTTATATTATATTGTTTTATTTTAATTCCCAAACCATTGATTGGGCAGCTCAAAAGAATTTCATTTTTGCTATTTTGGTGATGGGCTCTGAACAAAAGTTTGGATTAATTTCTGAAGGCATCTCTTTTGGAGTGCTATGAGAGGAAGATCATAAAGAAATCACTTATCTTTGGATACAATGGGAATTCAAGGAGCATCATTGCCCAATACACTGGGCATCACTGGAGAGTATTTATTCGAGGCCCAGACTATAAACTCAAACGTCTGATTTGGGGGATCCAATAATTACTTTTCATTAGTTATTGAAAGGGCTAGGCCTCAGTGACACCCTGGTTGTAAATAAAATATAAATAGGAGACATGAGGGACCCATTTTCCTGAACCCAATCCACTGCCCAAGACGTCCATTTTTTTGAAAAACAACAGAGGTTACATTTTTAAAGATTTCAGGCAGCAAGAAAAATGAAGAATAAATCACAATTTTGTGGCTCGGGAACTGTGAGGGGATAAAGCATTCTTGGATTTATAATTACAACCACATTCTCATATTTATTTCCATAGGTTAACGCTGGGTCCTGGAAATCATGACTTTTCACTCTCTTTTTAGTACTGCAGGGTGTGTGCTAACATTTTTCACATTTTCACAGCTACTAATGACCTGCAACGTATCTAATGTTTAGAGCAAATATATTTAATGATGCTGTAATGCACAGTGAGCCCCTGGTCTTCTTGTTTATAAATATTCATTTCCTCTCATTGTTCTTCAGGTTTTCTACCACAGGGCCAGAATACGGACAGTTGGTTTTCCAGTAATGAGGGGGCCATCGATGCCTTTAGCCTGTGCCTGTGGGGGAACGGAAATTGAAGGGTGGGAGCTAGCCTTTCCTTTCACGGAAAATCTTTCTCATCTAAAGCTATGATGCATGAAGAAATGGGTCTGGTCTTCTACACGACGAGGACGCTCATGATGAGGTAGCAGGCAGCCCTGACACTCCTACTAAACTGTATTACCTACTAGAAGGTGTACGTCATTTTCAAATCAGCACTAACATTTGTATAAGGCTCTGCATCTGTGGTAGATAATTATGTGTCATTTTTACAGGGCTTAGGGATGCCCAGATAGCTAGTGAAATATTCTTTCTGGGGCGTGTCTGTGAGGGGGTTTCAGGAGGAGACCAGGATTTGAATCAGCAGGCTGAGTAGCGATCACCCTCACCAATGAGGGTGGGCATCAGCCGATCCGTTGAGAGCCTGATGGAAAAAATGGTGGGCAGAACAGTGACTCCACTCTCTCTGTTGAGCTAGGAAGGCCATCTTCTCCTGCCCCCGGACATCAGTGTTCCTGGTTCTTCAGCCTTCGAACTCTGATCAGGACTTACGTCATCCGCCCCCCTGATTCTCAGGCCTACGGGCTCTGATTGAGTGTCGCGCTGTTGGTTCCCCTGGTGCTCGGGCCTTTGGACATGAACTGAATGACACTACCAGCTCCTTGCTCATTCGCCAGCTTACACATGGCACAGGGTGGGACTTCTCAGCCTCCAGGACCGTGTTAACCATTCCTATAATAAAGTGCCTCCCATATGTGTGCATGTAAATATATATATATTTTAATATGTATGTTAATATATACTTATATATGTAATTTGTTTTGTTTCTGTGGAAACCTTAACACAGTGTCTCACACCTTTTCCTACGTACCTGGCCTCCTTTGACTCCAGGGGCCGACACGGAGCAGGTCTCATTATTATCCCAACATTTAGGGGAGGAAATAGATCAGAGAACTTGGGAGCCTGTCCAAAGGAACTCAGGACCTCTGACTTCATGTGTGAAAACGCCCTCAACAGGCTTGGGAAGAGTTCCTTCTCCCACTGCTGTGACCAGCCCAGGCCAATAGCAAGCCATCGCTACCTTCCTCAGGGCAACGTTGTGGGGATGCAGGGTTTCTGCACCAGGACCTCCAGCATCAGCCCTCAGGGTCCAGACAGAAGAGATGGTGACTCAGAAAGATAGGGTTTTAAGGAAATCACTACAGTTATTCACAATGAATTAACGCCCTTGTTTTTCACTGCAGAGTTTTATTTTGTTTATCACGGTTTCATTTTTATAAGGATATCAGTGGATGATTAGCGTGTGTTTCCTTTCCCTACTGAAATAAATACCACTGTTTGAAATTTTATTTTGTAGTGAATAGTAACACATGAACTTGGATTTTTGCTATTACTTGTTAGAGCCCTAATTTTCTTGTGATATCAAGGAAGACTTGAAAACCTCAGTAGAACTAATTTTGACTGGCTGTACTTGTCTGTGGGAAACTTCCTGGCTTACCTGTTCCTGCTCTGTTTACTCACCATCCCTATGTGTATTATTTTTCCTGGAGAATACTATTTGCCATGTAACCTGATACTTCGTCCTGTGCCTGAAGGGTAACACCAGATCTCACACAGAGAGAAAGACAGAGACAGAGTTGAAATTGTTCTGTATGCCACGGACCCACATCTCCATTTCACCATGTATCAATTTTATTCCCATCTGCCCGGGTTCTGAGCCACCCCACCCAGTGTACCAAAGTTCAATAACTTCATGTAATCTATTTCTTTCGGACCTTATTTGCTTCTTGAATATATATATATATATATATATATATATATATATATATATATCTTATTTATTTTGAGAGAGAGAGAGAGAGAGAGCATGAGTGGGGGAGGAGAGAGAGAGAGAGAGAGAGGGAGAGAGAGGAAGAGAATCCCAAGCAGGCACCAAACTCTCAGCCCAGAGCCCTATGCGGGGCTCTATCCCAAGAACCGTGAGATCAGGACCTGAGCCGAAATAAAAAGTTGGACACTTAACTGACTAAGTCACCCAGGGGCCCCTGCCTCTTGGATATATCTAGTCCTTATGATAGTCATTGACTAATATACTTCTTTTTAATTAAAAATGAGTAAGGTAGGTAGAATGAAGCCCCCCTCCACCTTAAAGATCTCCATGTCAAAATGTCCAGAATTGGTGAGTATGTTATGTTACCTGGCAAAAGAAAATTAAGGTCGCGAGTGAAATAATGTTGCTGATAAGCTGATCTTAAAATAGGGCAATTCTCCTGGATCATCTTAGTGGACGCAGTGTAATCACACAGGCCTTCGAAAGCGGAAGAGGAAGGCAGAACATGCATCGGAGACGTGGGACAGTGGAAGGGAGGTGGGGAAAGCGACAGGACACGCCATCGCCGGCTTTGGAGGTGGAGGAAGGGAGCTCCAAGACTAGGATGCGAACAGCCCGGAAAAGCCTGGAAGAGCCTGGAAGAGTGACGAAGTGGGTTCTCTCTTGGAACCTCCAGGAAGAAACCATCCCAACTGACACCTTGATGTTCGTTCAGTGAAACCCGCTGCAAACCTTTGACCTCCAAAACAGTAAGAAAATACATTTAACTTGTTTTCCACTCCCCGGTCTGTGGTCATTTACTGGAGCAGCCATAGGAAACTAACCCAGTGAGGAAGCTAAAAGCACACGGAGATGGGGCCGTTTATGATTAAACCAGAGCTTTCCAGTCCTGGGTTGGCATTGCTGCCCGTGAGTCTGTCCCGGGGAGACAGCAAGGGTACCGAGTCCGTGGGCACATGGGTTTGGGCACAGGTACGCCTCATGGGAATATGTGAGCAAAAACCTTCAAATTAACCTGATCTTTTCTTCAAATGATATATAGTCCTTCTGTCTGTGTGTTTGTATGTGTGCGTGCATGGGTGCGGGTTCTGAAATGTCGTTTTGGCATCCGTGTATGTTTATAATAAACCAGGAGCCTAAAAGCCGAGAGTGCAGATGCTCTGAGATACCTTGTCTGGGCATTCCTGAGTGGCTCCCTCTTTGCCGGGCCAGCCCATCAATTCACAGTGGATTTATCAGGCACATAAGGACAAAATCTGTAGTGTACTTTCTTCTTAGCTTTAAGGAATTGTTTTGTTTTGGGTTTTTGGGTTTGTGTGTGTGTGTGTGTGTGTGTGTGCGCGCGTGTTTTTGGTTTCTGTTTTTTCCTGTGTTAACCACACACAGAGCTACAGGCACAACTTCAGGCTCCTTTTCTGTGTTTCCCTCTTCATAAACAACAACAACAACAAACCCACATATTTAAATAGAAAGCCTGAAGAAATTTACC